>NW_027099068.1:900000-1162500 GCF_037042795.1 Molothrus aeneus | reverse complement strand
CGCAAGTGCGTTCGAAGTGTTGATGATCAATGTGTCCTGCAATTCACATTAATTCTTGCAGCTAGCTGCGTTCTTCATCGATGAACGAGCCAAGTGATCCACTGCTAAGAGTTGTCTGCCTTTCAGGCACCGGTCACGCCAAGCGGCCTCTTTTTATTACTCTGGCGCCGAGGACACGGGGGCGCGCACCTGGCTTCGACCGTACGAGCACACAGAAACAGAACGGAAAAAAAAAAAACAACTGGAGGAACCCACGCTCTGAAGGCCAGCCACGAGGCGGGGGAGCCCGCGCCCCCGACCGCCTCCCCCTGCGAGGGGAGACGCCGACCTCACAAAAGCTGTCCTTCAGAGGCGGCCCAGGCGCCCGGGCTCGGCCCGGCCTCCGTGCTGGGGACCACACGGTGCGCGCCGCAACACGGGAGGGCACGGCGGCCTGCCCGCTTCTCGCTTTCATGGGACGACACGCACAACACACACAGCACACAGCCGGGGGCACGCGGCCGTCGGGCCCCACACACACCAGCTCTCCCTCGATCCCCAACGGCACGGGCCTCGCGGAGTGCCGCCGCACTGCTGTGCAGCCGGCTTTTCTCTTCCCCCACTGCACGGCCTTGCCCTGGCTTGAGACGGTACGTGACGACGACCAGCCCCTGCCGACGCACCTCCCGCGGGACCGCTCCCTTGCTGGGCGGGCGAGCAACCAGCAGACGAGCTCCGCCGCCGGCATTGCCGGCACCCGTGGCCTGCTGGACAGCAGACCCTGCTGCCACTGGGGCTGCACTCCCGGGACCGCTGCCGCCGCGTCGCACCACCGGGGCCCCTTGCCTCAGGCACGCGCCTGGCAGATGGCAGTACGGCACTGAGCCGGGGGGCAAGGCCCTCTCTCCTCATTTGCATGCGGAGACCGGGCGGGGAGAAGCGCCCCTGCGGCTGCCCAGCAGGCCTTCCTGCGGCCCACACGCGGCCAGGAAGGGCGATGGAGGACGCGACGAGCGAGGCCCGGGACGGGACCGCCGCCGGGTGATGGCGGGCACCTTCCTGCTGACCGTCCCCGCAGGGAGGGACACCCGTCGAGCGGCGCCGCTGCCGCTCGGCACGGGGTTGCCCACGCTCGCGGGCCTCTGCTGCCGGAGGGCCCGCCGAGCGCTCGCCCCTCACAAGTGGGCGGTCAAGCCAGGGGACAGCCGGCGGACGACGGCGCCGCCGCTGCGCGATCGAGGAGGAAAGGCCATCGATGGGAGGAGAGGCTCCGGACGTGCCAGACGCGGAGCTGCGCGCGCCAGAGACCGCGGCGGCGGGCCTAGGAGAGAGAGCGTGGGCCGGCCCCGGCAGCCGCGACCCCACGGCTGAGGAAGGGCAGAGAGCATGCGCTCTCTGCCAGCATCGTCCATTACGACGAGGCGAGTGGGTCGGCCCCCGCGGCCGACTGCGCGCTGTGGCCTCTCCGCCAAGGCCGGGCCGCGGAGGCGGGGGGGCAGGGCGCCCCTCCCCGGCGCGGCACGGTTAGCGCCTGCGGCCGGCGACGGGATGACGACGGTGACAGAGGAGCATGGCCGGTGGCAACGGGACAACCACCGCAGGGGATCGGCGGGAGTAGCTGCTCCCCACCCCTCAGTGGCGCCCCACACTGCCACTGCCCAGCCCACCTGCCGCCGCTGGCACCACCACCACCACAGCGGGCCGCGCCAAGCCGCCCAAGTCTTTAAACCGCCGCCCGGCCCCGCCAGCCCCTTTCAGCAAACCTGCAGCGTTTGACGACACCAAGGGAAAAAAACCTGGGGGGACTGCTGAGGCGCGGAGCACTAGGTACCTGGCCCTGGGGCGAGGGAAATGACCTGCATGGACCCACCGGGGTGCCTCCCCCGCTGCCGCCCTCGGGGGAGCGTCCACCAGTGGGGGCGCGCCCGACATCTGCCACCACCATTGCCACATCTTCTCGGGGCCTGGGGTTTCCCTCAGTAGCCCGGCACTGCGCCTAAGAGGACCGCCGTGGCTCGGGCCGCCCCACCGGCGCGGGGGACGCGGGCCCGACCACCGAGCACACCTCAGGCGCGTGCGCGCACGCGCGGCACAAAGCGCGGCCCAGAACGCCCAGAGGCCTCAGCCCTTGGAGTTCCTCTGCCGTGCGTAAGACAGGGGCCGCTCAGCCCAAAAGCGGGGAACTCTGCCGGCTGCCAAAGACCCCACTCCCCAGTGCGGGAAGGGCCAGAGGAACCCCCTCCTCGGAGCCCCGAAGGCGCCCCCGCCACCGGCTCCCTCGCCCTTTGCACTTCGGCTGCTGACAGGTGCCACGGCCGGACGGCTGGCCATCGCTCGATGGGCGAAGCAGCGAGGGAAGGGACGGGTGCGCCTCTGGAAGGCGCCGTGCCGAGCACCCCTCCCTCCCGGCACCCAGGAGGCTTTCTCGCGCGCACACCGAGGAGAGCCGAGCTCGAGAGAACTCGGGCCGTGCCAGGGCACCCACACGCAGCACACCGGCGACCAGCATTTGGCGGCGCCGGCCGGGGCGGTGAGAGGCTCGGGGGCCCGTGGCCGCGCCCCACTCTCCGGCGGGGACGGACCGGCGGCAGCCCAGCGCAAGGCCAGGTTGGAGGGGCTGGAGTGGGGGGCGGGGGGCAAGCCACCACAACGGCGGCCAGCGCACCGTGCTTCTAGGCCTGGCCACGACGCGCAGTGTAGCGCGGGGAGAGCCCCACCTGCGTGCACGGTGGTGGGCTCGCATGGCGCGCTTCGCTGCGCCAAGCGGCTTTCCCCCCCTCTCCCCCTGCTGACCCCCGGCGCCTGGAGGTGCCACGCGCCTCTGGTCTCTCTCTCTCTGGGGCTGCCACGCGCAGTGAAGGGGAAGGGCGTGTGGCCCCCGGTGCTGACCGGGGCCGGCAGCCGGGGGCCGAGTGTGCAAATGGAGCAGGCATGTGACTGACGCCATGCGCACGGCCGGCCGGCCGACCCAGCACTACGCGGCAGGCGCCAAGCCCCAGCGGTAATGATCCTTCCACAGGTTCACTTACGGAAACCTTGTTACGACTTTTAATTCCTCTAGATAGTCAAGTTCGACCGTTTTCTCGACACTCCGGCAGGGCCGTGGCCGACCCCACCGGGGCCGATCCGAGGACCTCACTAAACCATCCAATCGGTAGTAGCGACGGGCAGTGTGTACAAAGGGCAGGGACTTAATCAACGCGAGCCTATGACCCTCACTTGCTGGGAATTCCTTGTTCACGGGAATTGCAATCCCCGATTCCCATCACGAATGGTGTTCAACGGGTTACCCGCGCCTGCCGGCGGAGGGTAGGCACAAGCTGAGCCAGTCAGTGTAGCGCGCGTGCGGCCCCGGACATCTAAGGGCATCACAGACCTGTTATTGCTCAATCTCGGGTGGCTGAACACCACTTGTCCCTCTAAGAAGTTGGACGCCGACTGCTCGGGGGTCGTGTAACTAGTTAGCATGCCAGAGTCTCGTTCGTTATCGGAATTAACCAGACAAATCGCTCCACCAACTAAGAACGGCCATGCACCACCACCCACGGAATCGAGAAAGAGCTCTCAATCTGTCAATGCTGTCCGCATCGTGGCCTGGTGGCGCCTGGGTTGGAGAACAGCGCCACACGCGAGGGACGCCCTCGGCGACGGCCAACCCCGGTGGCCGGGCCTTCCCGTGACGCCGCGGGCAAGGAGCCGGCACCGCTGCGCAGCTTTTCGCCACTCGGATGAAGCGCGAGGCTTCGTCTCACTCTCTTGCTCTCTCTCGTTTTTTTTCCTGGGGCCTGTGCCCCAGTTCGAGACTCGGCCTTGCGCACAAAATGGCGCGAGCGGCGCGCGGAATGGGGCTTGGCCAGGGCTTACCCGCCCCCCACCAAAGCCAAGAAAAACCCACCCGCCAACCGGTCGCGGGTGAGCGACCGGCCCCCGGCGAGGTTGGGCCGAGCGGGGCCCCGCTCACAGGGAGCGAACCCCATCCCGGCGCATCCCCCCACCGGGCCGCGCAGAAAGCACCGGACGTGCTAGAGGAGGCAGCGACCCGACAAGGCGGGCGCAGCCCGGACACCGAGGCCCCTTTCAGCCGGGGCGGCTCGCTCTGCAGCAGGCAGCGGAACGGCAAAGGAGCATGCGCACCGGGCTCTGTTCCACCCGCGTCCGCGCCCCATCAGGTTCAGGCACTTCCGCCCTCTCTCTTTTCTCTCTCGCCTCTCTCCCTTCTCGCGGCTCAGCTCCAGCCGCACCGGTGCCGGGCGCTCCTCATGGCCGGCATCCACGTGGGCGCTACCCAGACCAGGGCCAGCACTGCCACCTCGTGTGGTTTTTTAGGAACACATGAAGGCTCGCGAGGCCACGCGGCTGTCACACAGCTCAGGACGGTAAAGACGCCCTTCCCCAGGGCAGCGGGAGGGGCGACACCTCGCCTGCGACGGGAAGCGAATTGGAAACAAGACTGCCCTGCCCGAGCACCGGACCCCCCCCACCGTGGCTTCCCCATGACAGAGAAGCCTCGGAAGGAGAGCCGGCCAACCGGGGGCCCTCTCCGACGTCACCCGAAAAGCCACATTGATCAGCCGCAGCTCCGGGAATGAGCTGCGCCAACGGCAACAAGGGCCCCACGGCCACGGTGCTGGGACAATGGCGACGGCCGCCCAGCCCACCTGCGGATCGGATTGCTCGCGGCAGCAGAGGAGCGCGGGGGGTGCCACCACCCGCCTGCGAGCAACAACGGCTCCCCTTTCAGATAGGCAACGGCGGGACAGGACCGGCCCCTGCCGGGCCGGGAGGGGACTCGGCAGCCCCCCCCCCCCATTCCGGCCCGGGGAACCCGGCCGAGCGTGCGAGAAAAAGTTCCACCGACCTGGCGCCACGGGCCACTGGCTTTTGCCCGGCCTCGCAGCAGTCGGCTTTCCCTTCCAGAAAAAAAAGCCAGGGGATGGCATGACAAAAAAGGCACACAGAGGCGTGTTCGCAACGAGCCGTGCTAGCCACGGGGGCCACGGGGCCAGGGGCCCGGGGGGGAGGGGGCCAAGGTACGCGCCTCACTACCCCCTCACGACGGACCCACCGGCATCCCACTCGCGCCTTCGTCGCAACGCTTCTCGGTGCCGTGGCTTAGGGCCACGACAGAAAAATAAAAAGGCCCACAGAGGCCTGGCAGGTGCCCCCCCAACTCCCCCCACCTCAACAAAAGGCAACGGACCCGGAGCGGCAAACCTGGCTCCACCCGGCAGAAGCGGCTCAGTCGATCCGGTCATGACCGAGGTAGGTAAGGCGCTGCCTCCTCGCCCAGGACCAGTCCAGGGGGGCTCTACGTCGGGTGCCGGGCCCAAAAAAAAAAAACTAGGCCAAAAAAATTCTGCCTGCCACAACGCGGGTCCCCGGCTTAAGGCCAAGGAAGGGGGACAGCTTCAACAATGCGGGCCGGGGACCACCGCCGCCACCGAGGCAGACCCACGGGCCCAAAACAACAGCAATTGATTCTAGAGCAGAGGCATTGCTTGGAGAAAACTCTCCCCTGCTTTGTCTGGGCAATCCTTAACCAGTGTCTTACATGGCTCTTGCTGCCAATTTCTTGCTCAACAATGTCAGAGATGAATCTGATTCGTGCTAACAATTGTAACTATACTTTAAATATTTTAGAAAATATTTGTTAAAAAGTAAGAGAGGAAAAGGATATGCAATTAGTGTCACAAAACAGATGTTTTCAGATGTTCATGAGAAAACAGGATGCAGGATGTAGTTTGAGATAAGAAACATCCCAAAAGGCAATAGGCCTCAGGATAATTCAAGAATCGGCCTTGAAATGGACAAAATTGGGATGATTCCAGGTATCTATGAAATCATAAGGCTTCTTTTTGGAATATAATGCTGGCTTCTATAACACAAGACTTGGGGTGCATGTGTGTCGCAGACATCTTTCATGAAAAATCCTTTCTTAGGATTTTTCCTTGTGACAAGCTGCAGTTCAGCAACCAAAGTAAACAATGGTTATCTGCTGCTGTGGAATGCAACAGGTGATTGGTCTCCTGTGGGTGTTTGGATTTCTTGACCACTCATGGCAGAGCTGGCTCTTGCTCTGTCTGAGACACAGATCCTTGTTATTCATTCTTTTCTATTCTTAGCTTAGCTAGCTGCTGAAGAAACTTTTCCTTTCTATTGCTTTTTAGTATAGTCTTAATGTAACATATATCATAAAATAATAAATCAAGCCTTCTGATCATGGAGTCAACATTCTCGTCTCTTCTTCATCCTGAAAACCCTTGTGACCTCAGTCACAATTGGTGACCCCCGACTGAGGAGGACAATCATCACTTGGTGAGACCACCAGAGGAGCATTGCTGCACTGGGTAAACCCCGAATGTGTGGCATTGATGGTTGCTTCACAAGTGACCACAGAAGTGGATTCTAGCCAGGAGCTGAAGAACTGAAGATCCGAATTTGGACAGAGTTCACAGCAAGGCTGACCACAAAGAGAACCTTCTGAAAAGCCTCCAGGAAGATGTTCGGAAAGCTCAGCAGAACCATGCAGATAGCCAGAGAGTCCTGGACACTGTCACAAGGTACTGTTGGTTTTTCCCCTCCTAAAGATGAGGCCATTCACAGTTTGTGGCTGCTCATCTGGAGGACTCCTCCCCTAGAGGATGAGGTTCCATTCTCCCCTTCAGAGGAGAAACTTATTGCCCTCTGGCAAAAATGGGGTGAAGAGGACAGAATTCTCCTGTTGGAGGCAGATCTCTATGAGTTTTTTCGATGGGCGAAGCTCTTTGGGTTTTTTACGAATGTGCTATATGCCCTCGATGTGTTTGTCTGGGAGTGTATGGGCTCCATTTTCCAATTCTTTTTATACCGGGGGTTCGGATGCCCCTCGATTTATCCAACCTTTTTGAAGCTCTTTCTAGTCTTGAAACGGAGAGCAGCTGTTTTTCCCTGGATTGCTAACTGCAAGGGGAAAGCCCCGTTCCCCCCAATTCCGGGGGAAGACCCTTTGGAGGGGAACGCTCTGCTGCTTTCCAGCCCCCCTGAACCACAGTGGGGGGGCGAAGTTTCGCCCGCAGCCGAAGTTTTTTTTACTGCGTCTTCGGAGCATGCTCAGACGGAGCCATTTGTTCCCCCCTCCCGTTGCTCTCAGGGGGGATGGGAGTGGGCGGCACCGCCCCGGCCAGCGCCACGGGCACCGCCCCGGCCAGTGCCACGGGCACCGCCCCGGCCAGCGCCACGGGCACCGCCCCAACCCGCCCCGCGGGTGCGGGCGGTTCCCCCCGCGGCCCGTCCCGCGGCCCGGCCGCCCCTCCGGGGGAGCCTGTGGGCGCTCCGGCCGCGGTTCCACCGGCTTCCCTGCCTGCATCTATCTCAGAGACACCGCTTCCCGCGGCTGCGCCGATGTTGCTGGGCAACAGCGATCCACCGCTCCCCCCGGCCGTCCCGCCGCCTTCTGCGACTGCGGTTCCGCGGCCGATGTCAGAGTCCGGCGCAGAAGAAGCTGCCGACCCCGTGCCACCCCCACCGCCCCCGCCGCCTCCCCAGGCGGCCCCGCTGCCCGCCCCTGCGGGGACTCCGTTCTCCATGTCTGCGTCAGAGGCTGCCTTGGAGCCGGCGGCAGCAGCAGAGGCGCCTCCTGCATCCAGCGTGACTTCCTCCCTGAGTTTTTCGGGTTGTCCCGGGGCTGCCCCTACGGGGGGAGCTGGGACAGGGGAAGAGGGCGTCAGCCTGTCCTTCCGTGGAGGAGGCATGGCCCGACAGCTGGCTGTGGGCGCAGCGCGACTGCCTGTTTTCAAGATCAGCATACTTGGCGGGTTGGGGGGTGTTTGGTCCGGGTTTTCCCCCTGGGGGATGCGAATCTCTCTGCCGCCCCTCGCGCGCCCCAGCGGCGAGGGGAAGGTGGGTCCCGAAAGTTCTGCCCCTGGTCCCCAGCCCAGAGCGGGTGGCGGTGGTGCCGTGAGGCAGATGGGAGGAACACCTGGTGCATTTGCATTGCAGAGGCAGAGGGCACAGCAGGAAGCGAGCATCGCTTGTCTGCTGTGGGGAAAGGACATCCCCAGACCCGAGACGAAGTTTCTCGGGACAGCTTCTGTCTTCCCATTGCCGGCATGCCTCGGTGATTTTGGGGAAAGGAAGCGTTTGGTCACCCCTTCTGCCATTGTACTGGCAAAAGGGTGCGGGTCTGTGCCAATGCAGAGCCTGCCTCGGGGGCTGGGCCTGGGCTGTCTGCCTTGGTTGCTTGGGCCAGGGCCACCTCCCAGCCTCCTGTTGAGTTTGGGGGCTTTGCTTCCCCCTTCTGGTCCTGGGCCACCTTTCAGTGGGCCAGGTCTGGGGTTCCTGATCCTTCCACATGGGCCAGGGCCCCCAAGGGCCTCTCTCTGGCTCCTCTGCTGCTGCTGCTGCTCTTTCTGACAAGACAAAAAAAAAAAAAAAAAAAAAAAAAAAATTAAATTGAATAAAAAAGGGTGAAAGAGCTGGCAGCAGCTCAGAGGCATTGAGGAGCCAGGGATTGGCTTCAGCCCAAGTTGTTCAATGAAGGGCTGTGGCAAGACATTTCAGAAATTTTCTAATTTTCTCAAAATTGTTTGAAGACTGTCAGTGGACTTTTGATAAATATTGATGGACCTTTTTCTGTAGCAAGCCTGTTTCAGGACCAAAAGAAACTTTCAGATATGGCAAAGAGGAACATCTTCAAGCCATGGACTTTTCCTGAAACTCAGCTGCTTGGACTTGAATTTTCTTTGCATTGTTTTTGCATTTTCTTATATTATAGAATTGTTTTAGTAATATGATAGAATTTTATGTTCTACAGGTGAAGAAATTCCCAGTGCATTCCACAGGAGCACTTGAGTGGAGTTTGATTGGCAACAGATAACCTGTCAAGTGTTTGTCTTTTTCTTCGGCATGAGTACAGCAGAGAAAATTACAAACACTTTTTCCTTTTAATTTAACTAAATAAAAAAAGGTGACATGTCGCAGACATCTTTCATGAAAAATCCTTTCTTAGGATTTTTCCTTGTGACAAGCTGCAGTTCAGCAACCAAAGTAAACAATGGTTATCTGCTGCTGTGGAATGCAACAGGTGATTGGTCTCCTGTGGGTGTTTGGATTTCTTGACCACTCATGGCAGAGCTGGCTCTTGCTCTGTCTGAGACACAGATCCTTGTTATTCATTCTTTTCTATTCTTAGCTTAGCTAGCTGCTGAAGAAACTTTTCCTTTCTATTGCTTTTTAGTATAGTCTTAATGTAACATATATCATAAAATAATAAATCAAGCCTTCTGATCATGGAGTCAACATTCTCGTCTCTTCTTCATCCTGAAAACCCTTGTGACCACAGTCACACATGTGCAGCTTGTGGGGTTGTTCAAAGGACAGTGATGATGAGGAGAAGCCTTCGTGGGAAGCGACCACCAAAACCAAAAGACCCCTTAGAAGCAAGCAGAGCATGCACTGTGCAGTACAGTGACCTAGATTTCAAGAATCAAAAATAGGAGGAGATTGACAGAAAATCATTGATGAATATGTATTAGCATCCAGTCTAGAAGCTGTGTTTGGATTCTTTCTCTTTTGAATGGGAGGCAGGGTGAGAAAACCCCCCTGTATCCTGACTGGTTTTGCTTATGCTTTATCCAAACCACTGCCAAATTCTTTTGTATCTGCTTGATTATATTTGATTGCATGATTTCATATAAAATTGCTGCTCAATTAAAATTGCTGCTAAATTCTAATGTTGGTTTATTAAATTAGACATATAGGGACCTCATTCATAACAACAGCCCACCTCAGTCACCTACCCGTTGGGACTGTGCTTTCTACTGAGCCAGTCCTGCCAGAAAAGCAGCTTTAAACACACCTCTAAGGCGGCACTGATCCAGATAAAGCACATCCATTCCCCTCTGCCCAGGGCCAGTCCCCTGTACATCCGGCAGCCTGCAAAATCTAACACCCCCTCAGGGTCCAACACATTGTTCCAGCCCAAAGCATAAAGGCAATTTGTTTTGATCAATCTGAAGTAATTCCTGCAGGTCCTCGGCCTTCCAAGGCCAACGCTGCCACTGCAGAGGGAATCCTGTGACCCTGAGCATTTGATGGTGACCACACCAAAGCAAGAGGTGGCTCCTTCAGCAGGAGAATGGCACATGGCAATGCTGTGCCTTTGTGTCCCCAGCCTTCCCCCCATTGTTTCAGCAATGGCAACTACACTTAGGCAGCTTCAGCAGAGCTTCTTTGTGTTGGCTTAGTGCAGATCAGGACTCCCAGCCCACCTCTAACAGCAGCTTGCAATGACAACAGCACCTGCACACTGAGGTCTTTTGCTGGAGGCAAGCCTGTCACAAGCACACACCCTCTTCAAACTTCCCATCAAACAGAAAGGAGAAGAGCAGGAAAAGGCTACCTTTGGACCAGTCTTCCCCAGGTCTACACATGGGCCAATTCTGGGTAGAAAACTCCCGCCAGTGCTGGCCTTCTTCTTCATGCTGAGAAACTTCTCCCACAGGAACTTAGAGGGAAGCAGCTGAAAGGCAAAAATAAACCAGCTAGAGCCTCAGAGTTGGGCTTGTTCAGAAAGGCTTTTCTTGAACAAGTGGCACTGTGAACAATTTGTGGTCACATTGTCCAGGACAGTCCTGGAAGCCCTGGAAGTTGCTTGCTGAAATACTCAGCACCAATAAATTAACAATACAGAGTGCAATACACATACTCCAACCACATGGCTCTGTCCCATCAGCTTCTCCATGATTGCATGTGACATGGTTGGGGATTTCTGCTCTTTGGGCATTTGTTTCCTCTTCAGGTTCATTGCATTGAGGCAGTGACCTTTTCAAAGAATGGGGAGGAGCTTCAGAACTGCCCTGACTCCATCCCTGTACAGCACTGAGAACTCACAGCAAGGAGATAGCACTGCTGGGTGAGTCCAAGAGAGGCAAGAAAGGAACGTTGTATCAAGAGTGAGGAGCACAGGAATGTGTCCAAGTTGTAGTTCTCTCTGTGAATTAGCATTTGTTTTCTCTCTCTGGGCTCACAGACCCCTGCAGAGAAGAAAACAGAGGGATCTCCTGGACAGAGCCTCAGCAGTGGGGCACCTTCAGTCAAGTGAGCTCCAGACACCAAGGGACATTTGTGGCCCTGGCTCCAGGGAGCAGAACTGTACAGCCCTCAAGATTCCTACCAATCCAGAGCTTTCAAGAGAAGCCAACTCCTTTGGGAGAGATACCATCAACACATGGGAAACCAAAATCAGGGGACAATTCCCAGCACAGGAAGATTTCCACCATCCTGCAGAACTAAGGTGTGATGGCGTTCACAGGGGACTTACGATGAGGGAAGAGATGAGGAAGAAGAGGAAGGAATGATAACAAAGGCTTCTGGCCTGGACTCTCTGTCTGAGCCAGCTGGGCTGTGATTGGCCATTGATTACAAACATCCAACATGGGCCAATCAAAGATCCCCCTGTTGCATTCCACAGCAGCAAATAATCATTGTTTACATTTTGTTCCTGAGGCTTCTCAGCTTCTCATCAGGAAAAATCCTAAGGAAAGGATTTTTCATAAAAGATATCTGGGACACAAAGGTGCTGAGACATTTTCTTCTGGACGTGCTGCAGCAGATAACTTGCTTTGCTGTACACTGTGTCTGCAGGGCTGGATCTGTGCCCACACAGGAGCTGAGAGAGAACAGCTGCTTTGGAAGCTCTTCCCGCTGGGACCAGCCCTGTCTCACAGGGCTTTGGGCAGAGTCTGAGCTTTCCCCACAACATGCTCAGGTGCCCAAGGGCAGCTTGGTCTTGACACCAGCAGGGGGCTATTTAAAAATCACAAACGGGACAGGACTGCTGTGGAACTGCCTTGAGCTGTTTTATTTTCCAGCATCACTCTCATTACATGGTTATGACAATGGGAAGATGCCAGCAGCTCACATCCCAGGCAGCAGACCAACAACTTAATGTTACAACTTCCTTTATAAGTTTCTTGACCAATCACACAAAGCAAAAGCACATTGACAGTAGTTCTATCCAACCACTATAGGCACACCTACCTTTGGTTAAAACAATGCTCGCTTATTTTGAATACAATACCTGCTTGTAAGCCTTAAAGCACAATGCACAGAGCTCCATTATTAAGCTTTAACCCTCCTAATATCTTGCTATATAAACTTTTCTGTGGCTTAGAGAGTTATTCTAGACAAGCATTAATACACAGACCATTGTTCTATTTGTCCTCGCTTTTCTACAGTTTAAATAATTTCTCTGCTGACCTATCTCATGGCAGCTGCTTAGCTCTAATCACACTTCTACTGTATCTGAGGCTTGCCTTTTGCAGCTTTCCCAAAACCCTCTAAATTTGTAGATTCCCACAATTCCCCCTCTCTGTTCATCTCAAGAGAAACTTTCATAATTGTGTCATTTATTACTTGCATTTCGTAGCTTTACTAGAATATTTCTGCTTATTACCTACTTAAAGCATTTTCTTGCTTGCACTAAAGCAGGGGCAGGGAGAGCAGGGACACCAGGGCAGTTTGCAGCCTTAACACAGCCCAGTGGGTACTTACAGTGAAAGATGTCAGTCTTTCCCTGGACAAAAGACGAGGTGTCGAGGTCTTCTTTGGCAATCCAGAAGCCATTTTGAAGGCAGGATCTCCCAGATGAGTGACAATGCCTCAACAAAACTGGAAGAAGCAACAATGGAACTCTGAAAATCCAGAACCCAATTCATGGCAGATTCAAGGCATATACTGGTGCTAAAATTTTTCTATGATTTGAAAGTAGCTAAGTGCTTGTTTGGTGTAAGTAGCTAGTATGTTAGGCCTCTAGTTGGACTTTATTTGAACTATAGGGCTGCCTTGTGCAATCCAAAGATGGATCATACTGAAACCTGGAGCTAAAAATCTGAACATTAAGAATAGTTAGAACAGACAAAGCTGCAGCCTAAATATTACTTTAAAATAGCAAGAGTGGACATCCTTTTCTTTAGGCTAAAGCCCCCCTGCTCTCTCAGCTGCTCCTCACAGGACTTGGGAGAGACTGGAATGTTATGGCTAATGGCTTAAAAATTGTTCTAAAGGACTTTCTGCCCATTGGGACAAAACCGTATAAAGAGGCTGCGACCACCCAAGCCCACCCTGCCCTGAAAATGCCTCTGCACTGGAACTTGGCACTGGGAGTTAAGCTGCCGAAGGGAACTTGAGACAAGACAAAGGTGACACTATTGTCCCATTAGCTCAGGGCTGGGGAGAAGTAAACAAGGCTGCAGAGAAAAACCTCTCCACAACAAAGCCAAACCCAGCAGCTGTCCTGAAAATCAGCTCTGTCTGGCTTCAAGGTGGGCAAGTCATAGCCACAGACTCGTCTGCTGAGGCCAGGTTTGCACACAAACCTCCCATCAAAGACCTCCACAGTGCCCCCAGACCCATTCCTGAGGCCTTGCACCAGACGACTGCAGGGCACGCAAAGTAACACAACAGATCTGAAAATCCAGAAGCCAATTGATGGCAGACTCAAAGGACAGACAGATGCTAAAGATTTTATATTATTTGAAAGTTGCAATAGACAGAGTCCAACTTGCCCCACCCCAGGGAGGCAGCTGGGAGGTCCCACCCTGCCCAAATCTGCATGAATCCATTGGAGTCTTACGTTTTGTGAAACCTCACCACAGAGAAGACCAGAAGAGGATTTGATGGTATGCCAATGGGATCCATGGAATGGTGATGTTTTTCACTTAATCTGTCTCTGTCACTCTCTTTCTTCCCCTTCTTCCCGACCTCGCATTCCCCCCCCCTGCCCCCCCCCCACTTCTTTTTCTTTTCCTTTCTCTCTCTCTTCCTCACATTTACTGTTACATAAAATCCAGACTATTGATTTTGGCATATGGTCTCATTTGCACCTTAATTCACAGGCCTCTCCATAATAATTCTAATAACCAGATGATAACAAAAAACTGAAACTTGAAGAGACTTCGTTCACCTTTAAGCAGTTTAAGCAACCACTAGACGGGAAAAAAAAGTATAGACCAGTACATTTAGAAAATGTTGCATTCCTTCAGTGCAAAAAAAAAAAAAAGCACAATTAGTAGAGCATATATTGTTTATCCACTCAGCTGTGCATTGTGGTGGTGTTCCCAGGGGCCTTAGGATGAGGGAAGAGATGAGGATCTGACTCTTGATTTATTATTTTATGATATATATTCTATTAAAATTATAGTAAAAGAATAGAAGAAAGGATTTCATCAGAAGGCTAGCTAAGAATAGAAAAAGAAAGAATGAATAACAAAAGCTTGTGTCTCGGAGAGTCCAAGCCAGCTGACTGTGAGTGGCCATTAATTAGAAACAACCACAGGAGACCAATCACAGATGCACCTGTTGCATTCCACAGCAGCAGATAACCATTGTTTACATTTTGTTCCTGAGCTCTCTCAGCTTCTCAGGAGAAAAACCCAAAGGAAAGGATTTTTCATAAAACATGTCTGTGACAGTGCAGACCTCTGAACTGCTGCACCAGAAGACGGGCATTATCCCATCCTGTATTTCCCTTTGGCATTCTCTCTCAGAGTGCAGATGAGACAAAAGCAAAAAGTTCAACTTGAGTCAATCTTTACCTTCAAAGGAAATTCAGGAACTTTCTGCAGAGGCCAATGCTCTGCACGTTCAGGAACTTTGCAGAGGCCAATGCTCCGCGAACAATTCCCCTGGCGAATCGCCCAGTGAAGCCGCCTGCAGGAGCCCAGGCTGCGCACAACCAGCCAGGGCCGCGTTCTCAGGCAACTGAGGCCGCGCCGCTGTCACAGACGCTGCCGCCGCGTTCGTGGTTTCCAGGCAGCCGCGGAACCCGGCAGCCGCCGCCCTTTCCCGGATCCTGCCCCTCCCGGCCCCGCACGGCCCCCAAGATGCTGCCGGGGCTCGGGGGCTTCGTCTGCCTGGGCTGGGGCTCGGCCTCCCCTGCGGGACAAGGTGAGGGTGGGTCCCCGAGGGTCGTGTCCCCCCGGGAGCGTGTGTGAGTCCCCCATGTCCCCCCCAAACCGGGGTCACCCCCTTTTCTCTGCCCAGAGCTCCTGAGCCAGCTCCTGCTGCCCTCTGGGAGGGGCTTTGGGGAGCCCCCCGGGGACCCCCTTGAATGCCCATTCCTGGGCACTGGGACCCTTCGCATCTCCTTCCCCAGTTCCAGGACCCCCTGCACCCCCTTATTCTGCCCCGACACCCCCTGCACCCCCTTTCCCGGGTATCCGCCTCTCCCGGCCCCTGGATCCCCCGTTTCCATGAGCCCGGCGACCCCCGGACCCCATTCCCGGCCAGCCCGGGGTACCTCAGCCCCAGGCCTTCCTTTGCCCGGCGACCGGTGACGTCACTGCAGACTCGGGCCGCCATTGGCGAGTAGCAAAGAGCGGCGCCAATGGCGGGGCCGGAGGCGGCTCAGGGGCCGTGAAGAGCCTTGAGCTGTGAGGGGCCATGAAGGGCCGTGAGGTGTCACTCTTGCGCCGAGAATGACACAGGAACAGGCAGGAGGCAGTATTGCAGAAAGACTAAAAGAAGGTTTAATTCAAGAGAACCGTGCGGTTTTTATAGAGTGATACGATATATTCTGTTTGATTGGCTAGTGAACAAAAACACATTCTTTATACACCGTCCTTGAGAAGAAGAGAAAGATGAAGTAGAAGAACACCACCTGCAGATTGTTTATACTGAAGTTCTCACATTCTTACAAGTTGCTAATAATTCTCACAAGCTGTTGTGAGAAACACTTGCTGTTTCTCTCTCTCTGTCCCATGGCATCCACAGTGAGGGGCTGTGAGGGCTCTTGGGCAACTGTGAGGGAGCCATGAGGGGCCTGTGAGGGCCCGTGGGGAACTGTGTGGTGTTATCTTTTTATACTAAAAACTACGTGTACACTATTTACAATAACTTCTCAATACTTATCACCTATGTTAGACAGTGAGTTTTTACTCTAAACTAATCTAAAAATGCCAACATCACTTAAAAGATGCAGGAAGAAGGGAAGGAAGGAAGGAAGGAAGGAAGGAAGGAAGGAAGGAAGGAAGGAAGGAAGGAAGGAAGGAAGGAAGGAAGGAAGGAAGGAAGGAAGGAAGGAAGGAAGGAAGGAAGGAAGGAAGGAAGGACAAGGCACACTTAAATTCTTCTATCTTGGGACTTCGAGCCCCCATTCTAAAAATCTCAAAAATCTATTTTTCACCCTGTGAGAAACTAACAATTATTCTACTTAAACTTTCTTGACTTGTAATTCTTCCTATAAAGGTTAGTAATTGTTTTTTCCAAGGGCTAAATCAAAGGCACAGGGGTCATGGGCTCTGTGCCAAGGTCTCTGAGACCCCCAGGCAGGGGCTGGAGCCCTCCAGGGCAGCCAGAGGAATTTCCTGGGTTCCCTCAATATTATATATAAAAGAAATGATATACTAAAACTACACTAAAGAAAGAGAAAGGATACATCAGTAGGCTGGAAAAGAATGAATAATAAAAACCCGTGACTGACCAGAGTCCTGACCCAGCTGGACTGGGATTGGTGATTCAATTAAAACAATTCCCTTGCTGGGTAAACAATCCTCCAAATCACATTCCAAAGCAGCAAAACAGGGAGAAGCTGAAGCTTCCCAGCTTCCCAGGAGAAGAAATCCTGGCGAAGGGATTTTCCATAAAATATCACGGTGACACTGTTTGGCTTGGTTTGGTTGAGATGGGGGTTGAGGTTGGGGTTTGCTGCATTTTGTTGATTGGAAAGGAAAGAGAGAGTTTTTGGGGTTTTTGGTTTTTAACGTGTGTGTTTCACAGAGTTGTGCCCAGCTTCTCAGTGGTTCAGCAGCCCGTCAGTTACACAAAAAGCTTTGCATCACTTCCCTGAATTTTCCTCCCATTTCAAACCAGGACAGGGTGGAGTCACAGACATATTTTATGAAAAATCTTTTCGTTACAATTTTTTCTCTTGAGAAGTTGAGAGACTTCAAAAACAAAATTTAAACAAGGATTATTTGCTGCTGTGGAATGCAACAAGTGCATCTTTGATTGGTCTCATGTAATTTTTTTTAATTAATTATAAATCACAGTCCAGCTGTCTCAGACTCTTTGGTCAGTCACCAGATTTTATCATCATTCTATCCTTTTCTATTCTCTGCTAGCTTTCTGATGAAATCTTCTCTTCTTTTAGTAAGTTTTAATATATCATTTTTTTAAAATGTAATCTATATCATAAAATAATAAATCAGCCTTCTGAAACATTAAGTCAACATTCTCATTTCTTGCCTCGTCCTGAGACCCCTGTGAACACCACCACAGGGCGGGGTCATCATCCCATGGTGGGAGCATCTCCTAGGGCTTTGTCAATCTCCTACTTGTCTCCCAGTGCTCCCAGCACCTCCCAGCAGTGCCCCCAGCACCTCCCAGTGCTCCCAGCACCTCCCAGTGGTGCTGAGACTGTCTCCTGCTGGTTCCACCACCTACCACTTGCTCCACCAGCATCTCCTGGTGTGTGACTGTGTTTAGAGGGGTCTTAGGATGAGGGAAGAGACGAGGATC
Organism: Molothrus aeneus; assembly: GCF_037042795.1. Taxonomy (NCBI): domain Eukaryota; kingdom Metazoa; phylum Chordata; class Aves; order Passeriformes; family Icteridae; genus Molothrus; species Molothrus aeneus. The sequence goes on along the minus strand of NW_027099068.1, from coordinate 1,145,025 downwards.
TGACTCCATGGTTCAGAAGGCTTGATTTATTATTTTATATTTATATTAAAACTATACTAAAAGAATAGAAGAAAGGATTTCATCAGAAGGCTAGCTAAGAATAGAAAAAGAAAGAATGAATAACAAAACTTTGTGTCTCAGACAGATAGTCTGAGCCAGCTGACTGTGATTGGCCATGAATAAGAAATAACACTATGAGACCAATCACAGATGCACCTGTTGGATTCCACAGCAGCAGATAATCAATGTTTACATTTTGTTCCTGAGGCCTCTCAGCTTCTCACGAGGAAAAATCCCAAGGAAAGGATTGTTCATAAAAGATGTCTGTGACACTGGTGGTCTCACCATCCTCCCCTCATGGCACACCCCCGTTTCTCCTCCCCAGGACCCACTTCTACAGCGGGCACAGCTCCGTCCCCCCCAGCCCCTCCGTGCCCCCAGGCTCCTCTGACACCTGCCAGTTCTCCAGCCCCTGTTCCGCGGCTCTTGTGGAGTCCTGGTCTATGAGGCCCCCACCTTCACCGTGGCCATCTTCTTCTCCAACCCCCTGGTATACAACCGCTTTGCCATGGAGCTGGGCCTGGAGCTGTCCCTGCTCAGAGCTCACTGGGCAGGCTGGAGGACACCAACCACCGCATGTCCCAGATGAGGACGTCCTTCACCACCAACGGGACCACTGCGTGCTGCCACGTCACCCTGGACACCTGCCAGGAGCCCTTCCAGGTGAGTGTTGGCCACGTCAAGGTGACAGCCACCATGTCCAACACACGGAGATCCATTATCAGGGTGGCTCTGCAGGAGCAGGAGTGCTCAGGGAAGGAAGCTGGAGAGAGGCTTCCATGCTATGTGACAGCAAAGGGATTAATTTAGTTTTTACTGGGCCTGTGAACTGAGAAACAAGGCACACAAAAACTGCTTTTCCCAGCAAGAACAGTTGGAAGAGAAGAAGAAGACATCCGGCTCAAGAATGTAGGAATAGACAAAACAAGGACTGAATCTGGGCTTGATGGTAATGGGTAAATTGTAATATGTAAATTGCTTACTTGTAAAATCATGTGTGCACTAATGGTTAGGAGTATCCTTTGTGTGACCTCAGGCCTAAATAAATTATGCCTTTTTAAACCAAATTAGTGTTAAGGGGTCTTGTTCTAGTATTTTGGAGATTTTGTGGCAGTAAATTGGAGAGGCAGCCAGAAGATCAGCCTAGAGCTTCAATGAATCCACAGATCTCCAGCCAGCACTGAGGAATTTTCAGGGAGAAAATCAACTTTAGACCTTCAGGGACTCGAGGCAAGATCCCTGGCCTAAGTGAAGGCATCATTTAAATTGTTTTCCTTTGGCTTATTGACAAGGGATGCAAATCCCCACACAGAGTTACTGGTAAGTGTCAGAACCCAGGAAATTCCTCTGGCTGCCCTGGAAGGCTCCAGCCCCTGCCCAAGGGGCTCAGAGACCCTGGCACAGAGTCCATGACCCCTGTGAGTTGGATTTTGACCCATGGAAAAAAAAAATTACCAACCTTTATATGAAGATCTGCAAGCCACGAAATTCTAAGTCGAATAATAGTTTGTCATGGGGTGAAAAATAGATTTTTGGGAGTTTTTAGAATGGGGGTTCAGGAGGCAAGATGGAGGAATCTGGGTGTTGTCCAGTCTTTCTCATTCTTCTTCTTGGTCTCCAACTTCTGCTGTGATGGTGGCACTTTTAGATTGGTTTAGAGTAGAAGCTCACTGGCTAACATAGGTGATAGGTATTGGGAAGTTATGATAAATAATGTACATGTAGTTTTTAGTATAAAAGATAACACCACCCTGAGGGTGTCAGTGTGCCTCTGTCTGTCCTGCTGAGCAGACATCGGCAGGCCAGAAGAAAGAATTTTATAGATAAGAAACAATAAACAACCTTGAGAGCAAGGACTGAAGAGTTCTGACTCTTTCTTCGACCACCAGGCTGGGAAAAGAGACTTTCTAACCTATCTCGGGGTCACTCTGACCAGCAGAGACTCTGAGAGCTAAGGGGGGTTTGAGCCCCTGGGTGAGCTTATCAGGGAGAAGTTTGAGTTCCTGACCTCAGGGAGTCAGAGTTTCCCCTGTCTGGAGTTCAAGTCCCCAAGAACTATCAGGGGTTCGAGTTCCCTAGGAAATATTAGAGGTTGTCTTTGGCAGGTATTGACCGTAAAAGATTTTAAAATCACAAAATTCGGGGAGCTAGAAATAAAGTTCGGCTTAGTAGGCCCTGGGAAAATGTTAAAGGTAGGCCCTGGGAAATGTTAGACCTTGTATTTGCTAGATCATGTGAAACTGCAGCCGTGTAGTCAGTATATGATAAATGATACAATTGTTAGATGTGATTAGATCTAATGATTGTTGAAAGAATCATGAGAAACTATGTTAGAGGTTTGAGGGAATCACGAGGAATCCATGCTTGGATGATATCAATGTATACAATAGAACAATGTACGTTGAATAATTAATATGTAAGTTATATAATGATAGAATATAAAACATGTTCGGTCCCAAAGCATGTCAGAGTCAGATTTGGGGTTGTGTCCCCTGACACCCAGAGCTCTTAGTAAAAGCACCTGCATATAATCATTCTGTGATTATGTGTTCCTGAACACTAACATTATCAGGAATTGTTGTATCAGACCAAGATCATAGTTTCAAGAAAAATCATTGTTCTGCTGTCTTGTAGCATAGGCTGCAATCATCTGAACTTGGATGGAGGAAAGAAGAAAAAAGAAAACCACATTCTTCATTTACAACTGAAGCCTAGCCACAGCTTCATCTGGAGCCACTTTTGTGGTGAAGATTGGTTAATTCCTTTGCATTCCTCACAATCTCTGCATTCTTCTTGAACTCTGAGAGCATCTTCCTGTGAGAGTGGTACCTTGATGTGAGTTTGCCAGCATAGCAACATGGGGATGTCCTTGATATAAAAATTCATTTGCAGAGAGAGTGTTGAGAGTGTTGGAGCGTGACTGAGTGTTTGCTGGTGGTTTCTTTGTTTTTGTGTGCCTGGCTGAGATGGCATTTGTGGGCTTGAAGCCCCCTCTTTTGTCAGTTTGAGTGATTGCAGGTTTGGCAGTCCCCTTCCTCTTCCCCTCTCCCCCCTCCATGACAAAGCTGGAAATACCATTATGACTTTCAGAGGTAATAGGTTGTATATCTGTAATTATTGAATTTGGGGCCAGTTTCTTCTCAAGCTAATGTGGGAGGTGATATTCCAAATTGTCCATTGAAATGTTTGTTGAAAAACTGGAAACAGACCCACTAACTAAACCTAATCCAATATTGTAATCAGTGCTGGTCAGCATACAAGCTAAACTCCCAGGCTAAGTGGCCAGAGAATGGTACCTTAGTTTATAACAACTTTTGACAGCTGACGTTGTTTTGTAGAAGAGAAGGGAAATGGAATGAATTGCTGTTATGGATGGGTAATGCCACGGCTGGCTCTTGCAATTAAAGGATGGATATTATGTGAATGTTAAGAGAAGTTTTATTGATTTCTGGTTATGTTCTTGTGATTTGTTGTTTAGATGTCTTCTCTTCTCTCCACAGTCCCCTTCCCTCCCAAATTGTTGCCCAGGGAGGGTCTTGCTAGCCAGGCCAGGTGGAGGCAGGGCGAGTACCTGTACCCCTGGCATGGGGCATTTGGGAGGAGGCAAAGCTGTTACCAGGAGGGGTGGCATGACAACACCTGGCTGTTGGAATCCTGCATGCTGAGAATTTTAAACTTTCTCTGCTGAAAGGCACAGACTCGCAAGAGAACACTGCATTTGACCTGGGGCTGTGGAGAAAGCTTCCAAAATTGATTAATAGCACTGGGATTATGGGTGCATAGTTGGATTTACAATTAAATATACAAAAGAAATATTGTTCCTCCTTGATGCTATTCAACTGCCCAGAGAAGTGGCTGCACTACACCACAAAGCACAACACCAACAAGAGGATCCCCAAATTCCTACAGGGAACAGATGTGCAGATAAAGCTGCACAAGAGGTTGCACAACCTGGTGTTAATACCTGAGAAAGCCATTTCTCTTCCAGAAGTTAGCCCTGGATATTGTCAAGCAGATTTAAAATTAGCTGCTTCTCTAAAAGCCCAGAATAAAGAGCAGAATGGCTGGTAACTTCCAACAATCCTGTCAGAGTCCCACCACAACTGGTGTTGCAAATTCTCAAGCAGAAACACCAGCAAACCCACTGGGATTTCAATGCTATGGTGAGTAGTCTGTGGACTCAGACACCCAGTGCTCTTATGACAAAAATTGTCAAGTCTGTTACAGAAAAATGCCTGATATGTCTTTAATCCTTTGAACTTGTAAAGGCCACCTTCAGATATCACTAGAAGAGGAAACACTCCCAGAGGTCACTGGTAAATTGATTTTTGAGCTACCATGCCAACACGGATACAGGCATCTCCTTGTATTTTGGATATCTTTTCTGATATCTGCCAGATTCTGATCTGGCAGCTTTCCCCTGCCACACCAGCAAGGCTAGGGAAGTAACCAAGACACTTCTCAAAGAAATCATGCCCAGGTTTGGGGTGCCTTTAGGGATGCCATCTTATAGAGGACCCAACTTTATATCTGAAGTATTACAGCAATTAGTAAACAGTTGGGTATAATTTGGGATTTATATCCCAGTTTATACCTCTGTTGAGACCTCAGTCTAGCAGAAAGCTTGAGTGAATGAATCAAACCTAAAGAGGCAAATTGGCAAAATATGTCAGGAAACTGTCAGGAAATGGCCACGGGTCTTACCATTAGCTTTGTTACAAATTCAAACACAACCTCAAACTAATCTGAAAGTGAGCCTGAATGGGTTGGTGTCTGGGGAAACCATATCCTGTTGCAGCTTTCTCGGGATCCAAGGAACAAGTTGGAAATCAAGAAATAGAACAATCTTTCGTTTCATTAGGGAAATCATTGAATGAACTGAAGAGGTTTATCATCCTCACAGAACCTGTGACATTTGCCTCCACTGTCCTTCCTGGTGTCACTGGGACAAGGATTTTTTCTGCCGTGAGCTGAGGTCTTGTCCCACTAACGGCACAGAGCTTTCCTCTTCAAAAGGACCAAGAAGATGCTGCTCTTTCACTGCCTTCTAAGACAAGGGAGAGAAGAGGCACCTTGACCATATCCACTTAGCACCTCAGCATCAAAGGTGTTCCACATGACTGGGACATAAAAGCTGCTCCCAAGGCAGTTCTGCCCATTCTGACAAAAGGCAAAGGACTTTTTGGTCAGCTTGCCTATAGAGACAGATTGACCTTCAGAGAGATGATTTTTCCTCCCCTGAGGTGAGGTCTTGTTCCACTAATGACACAGGGCCTTTCCTCTTAGAATAGACCAAGAAAATGCTGTAGTTTCACTGCCTTCAAGGACAAGGGAGAGAAGAAGGATCTGGGCTCGAGGAATTCGGCAGGTAGCTGGACCTTTTCAGTTTTGGTTTGATTTTCCTTCCCCCTTGAAGACACTCAAAATTTTAAATTTTAAATTTCAGTATGAAAGATTTTTATAGGTAATATATTTGCAGAAGATCCTGAGAAAATAAATTACAAAATGGTTTGATGAAAAAAAAATCTAATAAATGTTTTTATCTGCAAAGGTCTTGATGGGGGTTTTGGTGTCAAGGGCCCTGTGGGACTCCCCAGCCCAAGCCACCAACACAGACCCTGACAGGCACATCCTGTCCCCAGGGCCCTGCTCTCTGCTGTGGCACCAATGCTGTGCCTCAACTCACCCTGTTTTGTGCAGTGTGGGCAATGAAGGAGCCTGGTGGGGGCCAAAAGCACAAAGTGAGCCCTTGCTTCCCATTCTGGGAGGGACAAAGCCCAGCCAGCAGATCCCTTGGGCTCAGGACTGAGTGAGGCATGAATTCCCAGTCCTGTTTCCCCCAAATCTCACCCCACGTCTTTGTTGCAGTTCCTGGTTTCTGAATCAGCAAGGAGAGATTTTCCCCTCCAGCCTGTCCACGTCCCCACATCCTCAGCTGCTGCCCTCTGCTTTGAAGCAGAAATCAAGGAGAAGTGAAACCAGAGAGAAGGAAAGTGCCCAAGGCCAGGGGAGCTGAGCTGCAGCCTGGGGTCAGAGCATGTGGGGACAGACCCTGGCAGCACATGGGGTTGGCTCCCTGCAGCTCTGGGCTGTTGTCACCTTTCCTGTGCCAGCACGAGCTGGGCTGTGTGTGCATGGAGGAAACGGAGCAACGGCGTGGGGAGAGATCTGCCCTCGTGCAATGGGCAGTGGTTTTGCAAATGCCACCTGGACACGAATTGCTGGGATTGCATGTGGAATTGGAAAAGGTTCTGGACTGGCTGGAGAGACAGAAGGCCCTGTGGATCACCTGAAGGAATGAGGTGGTCACTCTGTGACCGTGTTTGCAGGGGTCTTAGGATGAGGGAAGAGACAAGGATCTGACTCCATGGTTCATAAGGCTTGATTTATTATTTTATGATATATATATGAAATTAAAACTATACTAAAAGAACAGAAGAAAGAATTTCATCAGAAGGCTAGCTAAGAATAGAAAAGGAATGGAATGATAACAAAAGCTTGTGTCTCAGACAGAGAGTCTGAGCCAGCTGACTGTGATTGGCCATTAATTAGAAACAAGCACAGGAGACCAATCACAGATGCACCTGTTGCATTCCACAGCAGCAGATAATCATTGTCTACATTTTGTTCCTGGGGCCTCTCAGCTTCTCAGGAGAAAAAATCCCAAGGAAAGGATTTTTCAGAAAATGTGCCTGTGACAGTACTCACTCTGTATTTGTCATTGCTTCAGCCTCGTGGCTGGGAACTTGCTGCTGCCTGGAGAGAGTTGGGGAAGGGGTTTTGGGCTCTGTCTCCAGACTCTGACCATCCCAGTGGGGTCATTGCCGTGGATGATTCTGTCTCACATCAGGTCCATGGCTGCAGTCAGTGCCAGGGCATGCCCTGCTCCTCCCTGCCTGCATCATGAGCCATTCCCCCCATGGGCACAGACCATGCTGCCCCTGGGCCAGGACCACCCCAGGGGGCACAGGATGCCCCCAGCTCCAGCAGCTCCAGCCCCTCTGCCCCCAGGGATTGCTGCTCACCTTTGACATCTCTCTCTGCAGAGCCCTGCAAGGACAAGAAAGGCAGAGGTGGGAGGCAGAGTTCCTGCACAGCCCTGCCCTCTCAGAAGCCAAGACATCTCTCTGGCGGTCTTGGAGGGCTCCAGCCCCTGCCCAGGTGGCTCAGAGACCTTGGCACAGGGCCCAAGACACCTGTGACTTGGATTTTGACCCATGGGAAAAAAAAAATACCAACCTTATATGAGGATCTGCAAGCCACAAAATTCTTAGTAGAATAATAGTTTGTCATGGGGTGAAAAATAGATTTTTGAGGTTTCTAGAATGGGGGTTCAGGAGGCAAGATGGAGGAATCTGAGTGTGTCCAATCTTTCTCATTCTCCTTCTTGGCCTCCATCTTCTGCTCTGATGGTGGCACTTTTAGATTGGTTTAGAGTAGAAGCTCACTGTTTAACATAGATGATAGGTATTGGGAAGTTATTGTAAATAATGTACATGTAGTTTTTAGTATAAAAAGATAACACCGCCCTGAGGGCAGCCAGAGTGCCTCTGTCTGACCTGCTGAACAGACCTTGGCAGGTTGAAGAAAGAATGATATAGATAAAAAATAGTAAATAAACTTGAGAACGAGAGCCAAGGAATCCTGACTCCTTCTTCGGCTGCTGGGCTGGGAAAAGAGACTCTGTAACACATCTCGGCGTCATCCTGACCACAGAGACCCCCGAGACTGAAGGGCAGTCACCCCTTTGATCAAGTCTTTGTCATCTTCTCAGCTTTGCATCCCTCAGGTGAGAAAAGGAAAGCCTGAGAGACTCAGCTTCCTGGGAAATGGGCTAAGCACCTGGCCATCCGAAAGCAGCAGGAGTCAGACAGCAACAGCCCTGCATCAGAGTGCAACTTCACACTCAATCTCCAGAAATCACTCACCTTTCCCTCAGCAACAAAGAGCTCCTTGCAGCCAGGAGGAAGAGAGACATGAGCACCGACTCTATCATGATATCTTGGTGAGACTTCTGGAAGCATGGAGGATTGGAAAGTGAAGAAACAGAAGCTGTTGTGGGAAAAGGGACATTCTGGAGAGTGGAAGTTTGGAGCAGAATAGGCCCTTAGAGCCAAGCCAGATTCTGTCTGTTGAACCTCTCAGTGCCATGGTGTTGGCAGCTGGGCAGCCTTGGCCCAAAGCTGATGGGCACTGGCTGTGCAGGGAGGGAATCACTCCCCATCAGTGCATGTTCCTGCTTAGGAGCTGGAGGCACTGCCTGACAGGAGAAAAGGACAGGGAGACAGTCTGCAGCTGCCCCAGGTCCTGCACAGCCCCATCCACTGTGGGCACCCCCTGCTCCACGCTCTAGCAGTTGTCAAGATCAAGACATGAATGCCCTGCTTAGCTGTGGCTCTGCATTAGATCTGGCAGCAGCACTCTCCCCTTTCTGTCATGCTGGGGCAGGAGAGGAGCAGCATGCTCTCCTGGCACTGGCAGGTGTGTCCCTGCTGCCCAAGGCTGTGCTGAAGTGCACCCTGGTCCCCAGCATCTCAACTGCCCGGGCACATGCCATGGGGCAGGCCAGGCTCCCCTGCCTCACTTGGGCTCTGGGGGGCCCGGCAGTGTTTCCTGTGTGTGCCCCAGTGCCACAGCTCACCTGGGACACTTGGATTCAGGGCAGCACTGAGGGCAAAGTTCCCCACTCAGTCCCTCTTGCTTTGATGCTGAGATCCACATGGCAGTGTCCCTGGGCTCCCCCTCAGCAAGCTCAAGGCCATCAAGTAGCTCTCCTGCCCCTCTTGGCCTTTCAGCCTCTGCACCTGTACCCCATGCTTGCAGAAGATGATTCAGGTGACAGGGGACTTTGGCACAATTGAGCGCCAAAACAAAACCTGTTCCCCCTCCTGTTCAGCAATGGGATTGATGGAGAGGAGTTTGGAGATCAACTGGAGGAATGGCACATCAATTACCATGAGGAGTGTTTCTGTTGTCAGCTCAGGGAAATGACCTCATGTCTGGAAGAGGAAGAATTTCCTTTCCAGGGTTTCAGACATGGAGAACAAAGACCTTCTCCCTTCCCATCTCCAGAGCCACATCTCCAGTGTATTTCTGGCTCCTCTCCCTCTCCTCACCATCCCCTGCAGACTGGCAGATGTCCTGGGCCATCCCATCCCCACCTGCACCGTAGCCTTTGGCTCACACAGGCAGCAATCCAGCTCAGCCCTGGGGCCCTGGCTGCATTCCCACTGCTGAGGCTTTGCTCAGTCACCCATTGGCACAATCTGCTAGGGCAAGCCAGGTCCTGATGCTTCCTTTCTACATCCCAAAAGTGCAGAACACAAATAGCAGGGGACTGTCAATTTCATCACAACAAATGCACCTTTCTGGAGGGCCAACAGCAAATGCCATAGAGGGATCAGAAAAGAAAATCAAGGATAGAAAGAAAAAGAGGGCAAGGGCAATAGGGCTACCAACAAGACACAATCCTCATCCTCCAGCCCTATTGATTCGCTGTGGTCCATGGGGGTTGACCAAAGTTGTCTCCAAAGTTACAGTTTCTACAGCCTGAATCCAAAGCCAGTGGCATCTAGCCAAAAGGTGGGCAAGATTCATGGCCCATTGTCTTGAGAGCCCTTGCTGTGGGAGGCAGGTGCAAGTGTGCAAGGACAAGCCACCCCTTGTCAAAACTTGGGAGGCAGCTGCAGCTGTGTAAGTACAAGCCACCATTGATCACATGTTCCAAGCAGTGTTCTGGGAACGCACAGGAAGCGCACCTGCAAACACTCACTGGGCACAACAGCCAGAAAATGCCCACCTCACTCAGGCCACAGCTCCTGGTGGGGCTCTTCAGGCTCCTTGCCACCATCGTCAGGCAAATGAAGGAAACTCCAGACCATCTCTTACACCCAGCAGTCCTCAAGATTCCACTCCAAAATTCCTACAGGATACTGAAGCACCTGAAAGGAGAACTCACTTGCCTCCTCAACCTGAAAACCATCTCCAACTGCACTCAGTACAAACTCATGGCTGAGGCAGCTCTCCTGTGGAGCAGAGCTGGGCCCTTCTGGGGCTCCATGGATGGACATGGCGGCTTAGCTCTGCTCTCAGAAGATATTTTTGTGTCAGCAGCTGAATGCAGCACCTGCTGTCCTTCCCATGAGCTCAGGACAAGTGTCAAGAGAGCAAGAGCTTTAGGCTGAACACATCTTGACTTTTGCCCTTTTAGGTTCAAAGAGACTTGACTGAGATTGAATTGGTTCTGGTCATTGTTTTGTGTGCCATGATGTTGTCCATGCCTGCTGTGTCCTGACAGAGAGGAAAGAGTGCTTGTGGAGAGTTGTGAAGGAATGGCTTTTGGCTAGGAAGAGAGAAATGAAGGGCTGAGCTGTGATCAGAGATGGTTTCCTGTGACAGTGTCCTGACCCTCCCCCGCCTCTCCCCCAACTGGCGGGACAACAGGTCTATCCCAAATCCAGAGGGACAACAGATCCACCCTGGCTCCATAGAGACAAGAGGTCTACCCTGGCTCTAGAGGGACAACAGGTCTGCCCAAAACCCTGTGATACAACAGGTCTACCCCGGCTCCAGGAGGAGAACAGGTCTACCCCGGCTCTGGGGACGCCGGGGGTCGGCCTTGCCCCTGGGTGGCAGGCGCTGACTGGGGACATCAGGTCTACCTTGCACCGGTGGGATTTAGCCAAATTTCGGTGGGTGCCGGGTAGACCTGTTGTCTCGGCCGGCTGTGGAAGTTCACCAAGGGGTCGCTGTTGTCGGCCGCCTCCGGCTACAGCATCGTAGGAGGCGGCCAGCGGTGCCGCCCCTCCCCGGTCGCGCTCCATCGCTCCTCTTGGAGGCCTTGGTGGCTTTGGACTCGTCTGTCCGTACAATGGGAGCGAGGTGACGGGCCGCATTCCCGCAGGTTGATCCCGTGCCTGTGTCCGAGGCGGAGCGGAGTGGCTGCGCGTGCAGCGCCAAGTTAAAACCCAGCCATACCCCTGGCTAGATAAACATGAACACCCCAATACCCCCACGGCCGTTCCTGCCATTCCTCCCCTGGAAGGGAAGAGGCAGCCTCGGCCCCACCCTCTGTGGGATCCCAGGTGGGGCTTACACCTGTCCTGATGTCCCCAAAGCTGTGGAAGACGAAGGGCAGGAAACAGTGACAGTACCTGGCAAAAATGACCATGAGATTTCCCCATCACCATGAGCCACCCCCCAAGACAAATGTGAAAGTAACCCTCTGAAAGCCCAGAACAAAGGGTCTGTCACATTGAAATCTACTCCAACAATGACCCTGAATCCATCCTGGTATGGATAAGGCAGGGAGGTCTGTGTTTCAGAACCCCCTGTGACAACTTAACAGTAGGTAACACATCCAGCTTGCCAAGCACTCAGAAGTCAGTATTTGTAACTTTACTAACAGAACAGGATATGATTTCAACTATTACCTACTAGAAGCTGTGTTACAGAGCCTACACATCAACTTTTCTCCACCACCAATTGAAATGAAGATTACCATGGTCAAAAAAACTGTTGGAACATCCTGGCCTGCACAAACTCCTACAACAGCAGAAGAGGAAAAGTCAGAAGACACTGATCAGTATCCATCACAATATAGAAAAGGCACATCATGTCCTAGAACAAATGAAGAGGCATGGAGAGAATCACTGGTGAGAAAACTCGCTTGGATGGTCCCCAGCTGCCACAGGCTTTTCCAGCCTAAGCTACATCCTGCAGTTGTGATACTGGCACTAACTGGGATTGGGTTTGTCTTCATCATTGCAGTGTATGTGGGAGCGTGGTACCTAATCCAGCAATCAAGAAACCAAACTTGTCCACAAATACAAAGGTTGAAGGAAGGAAAAGCAATGTGTTTGTTTTGCCAGCACCAGATGCTGTGTTTTCGTTCATAGATACCACTTGGTTTGAACATTTTGAGAAAAGAACTGATTGGCTGCAACACTGAGTCGAGAGGCACCACAGAGACTGACTCAGTGAGGTGGGCATTTGCTTTATTCGGCACTGGCTATGTGGGGATTGCTCCTCTGTGAGAAATGGATTTGTAAAGGATTCTCAAAACCTGCCTGAAAGCTCACAGGCTCTTGTACATCTGTATGCAAACTCTGAGATAAGGTGTGCTGACTTAGGAAGGCCATGGAATAGAGATGGCATTGTTGAGAGAGAGATTGAACTAGAAACAAGTTTCAAAAGGACCTGATATTTTGGAGAACTAGAACTGTGAAAGATGCAATGTAGCAAGACCATGTGGAGTAAAATACTAGGTGGTTGGTGTTAGAAGTATTAGCAGCATTGTGTGGCAAAAGCTAGTAGGCTGAAAAACATTGATAAGGTATTGTAACCAGGAAATAGGGTGGCTTCTGGTGGAATGGTGTTACATTTTCAATGTCTTATGTCTCACCCTTCTGTGAGACTAGTAATGGAATAAAATCTTTTAAAATGCCTCTCAGTGGCCCCATCTCTGTAAGCCTGTGATTTTCCAACACTCCTCCTAACAGGCAGACTCAGCACTTTGCACAGCACAATATATGGTTCCTCTTCAAGCAATGTACATTACATTCACTCAGCACTTTGCACAGCACAATATATGGTTCCTTTTCAAGCAATGTACATTACATTCCTTGGTTAGGAGTGGTTATACAAATTACTTCTCAGAAGTCATTAATATCATTAGCATACGTGACTGCAAGTTCCGTGTACTCTGGTGGTGCCATTGAGGAAGGCTCCGAGTCTTACACTGGGGTCATTCCGATGAAGGCCGACAGTCTTATTCAGTCTGCACTTATCAGCTTTCTTTCTGAAGCATGTGCAGTCCTGTGTTGGCTGTTTCAGTGGTTTCAACACATTCTTTTGCTCTTATCTTAGCTTGGTGCCTTCTGTTTCTCTTATCATAAAATGGCAAAAGCACATCTTACTTCTTAGACTTCTGCTTAATATTGCTGACCATTAACACTTAAATCATGCATACATGAGTTACCTCTTCATCAGCTCCTTTCACTGTGGGCTCTGCTCCAGGCTCCTGCACCCTGAGCAGGGTGCCAATGGAGCCCAGCCCAGCTGGGCTGTGGGGTGGGTGGCATCGCTGCTCTCCGGGCAGCAGCCGCCCCGCTGCCCCCTCCAGAGCCCAGTGCCAGCAGCTGCTGACTGCCTGGCAGGGCTGGGAATGGGAGGGGAGGCCAGTGCTGACCACACGGAGCCCTTGGAAAAGGGGCTGAGCCTGCACCAAGTGCACCCTCCTGGCGCTCTCTCCAGCTGGCAGGGGACAGGAGCCGAGCAGCCGTGCCACACCTGTGCCACACCCTGCTGTGGCTGGAAAGCCCACAGGTGTCCCTGTGACAGGTGGCAATAGGTTCATTGGTGAGCCACAGGCCTTGGCTTCCCTCCAAAACCTGCCCCACCCAGCCCTGCCCCACCCTGGCACACCCTACCTCACCCAACTCGACCCTGTCCTGCCCAAATCTGGCCTGCTCTACACTGTCATGCTCCATCCTCACTGGCCCAGCCCCTACAAGGCCACAAACATGGGCTCTCCTACACACCCTTTCCCACCCCACCCCTTCCCACCCCGCCCTGCCCCACCCAGCCCCAGCCAGACCATCCAGACCTTGCCCTGCCCTGCCTGGTAAGGCCAGAGCACATGCCCTGATTTCAGTCCCATGTTGGGCAATAGTGTCCGGTAGCTTCGGGCTCATCCCCTTGCTCCCTGCTCCCTCCTGGCCATGGCCAGAGCCGGCTGGCATGGCCCTGCCTCGGGGGTCTCCTCGGCTCCCCAAAGATCCGGGATCTGACCATGGCTCTGTTCCTCTCTCTCGCAGCCCTTGAAGACAAGGCAGAGGACATCAGCCCTGCCACCAGAAGCCTGGCTCTCCGAACAGCCTTTGTCCTCTGCGCTGTGGAGAGAGCTCCGGGCTCCATCTTGCAGAAGCTGCAAGATCAACTTGGCAGGGCCCGCAACCCGCAAGAAATGGCCTTGTCCCTGGGGCCACAGCTGGCTGTGCTGCTGGAGCTCTGAGGAGAGCTGATTTGAGAGGCTCTCTGTCTGCTGGGGCCTTCTGAGCCGGGGGGATTTTTCTTTGCTTTAAGATTGTTTTATTCCTTCTTTTTTGTTGTTATTTAGGATAGAAATATAGAATGTGTTCTAATACCCCGACTCAAATGAGCTCTCTTTGGTGCCCAGCATTTGCAGGGCACGGGGGAAGAGGAGAAAACGGGTCCTCGTGCCAAGCGAGCAGCCCTGGTGTGGAGTGGGGAAGGAGAAATGGCCAGAAGCCCCTTGGCCTTGGGTGGTTCTGCTGAAGCCTTTGTGCTGGCGACAGAGTGGCCGGGCAGGGGCCGGAGCTGCAGGGATCCCTGCCAGACTGGTGCCTGGAGATGGCCACAAGCTCTCCTGGCCAGCCAGGAAGGGCCATGAGTGTCCTTCTGCCCGTATCTTGCTGGCTGCATTGCTGAGGCCTCTGAGGTGCCTCTGGGTGCGGCTCCTCTGGAGCTGCCTCGGGGCTGCGCCGCGGCCGGGAAGCTTGGCCGGGCTGGGGGAGAGCCTGAGGGGACGACGGGGCGGTGGGAGGCCGTGAAAGGATGAGGTGTTGCGGAGGCCCTGACGGGACAAGGTGCTGTACGAGGTGCAGGAGGGCCCTGTGGGAGGGAGTGGCTGGCAGGAGGCCCTGCCAAGGCAAGGTCACTGCTTGCTGCCAGGGCAGTGGGCAGAGCAGGGCTGGCGGCCAGCCTGGGCCCTGCGGCTGCTCAGGCCATGGTGCTGAGGATGAGGCCCTGCTGACACAGAGCTCTGGGCCCGCAGAGCTTCTGCCTCCGTGGCTAGGGCGGCAATGTCTCCTCGAGCAGGGCTGCTGAGTCTCTGCTGCCAAAGTGGCTCTGGACGTCACAGAAACAGCACCAGAGCGCGCACAGGAACAGCAGCACCCCCAACGCCGGCACCTGCTCCAGGAGGCGTCTGCAGCAGCCGCCATTCCAAAGGGGCCATACTCTGGGCACTATTGCGTGTGATTTAGCAAAAGGCTTCCGCGCACTTGGCCACAATGGCTTTCTCTTGCCTTGCCAGCCTCACGGCAATGCTTGGCAGCTGCCGCTGCAGCCTGTGCCCCTGACTGACTACAGTGACCGTGCTTGAGGGCAGACTCGCCTTCCACTGGCAGGCGTCCCAAGGCAGCGGCATTGATGCCATGGCAAGAGGCAGCACGAGCCCTGTGCTGCAGCTGCCGTCCCTCTCCTCCATGCAAGCGCCTTAAAAACACCTGCATGAGCTTCCAACCTAAATCCTGGACTGGCTTGGAACAAAGGAAGCAGCAGCAGGCGCTGAAGAAAGGCAGGCACTTGTGGCCACCATTCAGGGCTGGAGGGAAGCACTTTGGTATCTGCTGAGGACATGCTCAGGCTTTGCTGCTGCAAGATCCTGCTTTGCTCTTGCTGGAGCCCGTTCCTACCACTGCATGGGCTTCCATGGTTCCCGGATCAAGTCTGCTGGACCTGTGGGCAACAAGTCTGTCCCGTGTGCATCTGACAGCAGAAAAGAGCAGGACATGGCTGCTTCCAGCACTTGTCTTGGCCGCTCCTTCAGGGGGCTGGCAGCATCATCAGAGACACAGAACAGCTTCTCCTGCCAGAGTTATGCCTATCCTCTGCACTTTCCCAGGTGTCTGTCTTGATGTTCACCGGGGACCTCCCTGTTTGTGGCCGTCCTTTGCCATGCTCAGCCGGCAGCCAGTTGCGTTTGCACGGGAGCTGCCACAGGAAGACACACAGGAAGTGGAGCGTTGAATAGCAGAGGCTGGGCCAATTCTTTTTCTTTCCGAGTGCAAGAAAGACAGAAAAGCACAAGGAAACATGACAGTGTTTTGGTGGGGTCTCTTTGTCCTGTGAAATTCTGTAGCTGTTTTTGTTTCTGTGCTACTGCTAATCCCTTCCTTGAACAAATCATTCCAGAAAGGAGCAACATCATCTGACACGTACCAAGTGTTGCCACCAGTTGCTCCAGGTGCTCCTGGCAAGAGCCCCTGTAGGAAGGAGCACAGGCCCCAGTGCACAAAGTCGGCTTTGGCTGCCCTCTTGCAGAGAAGCCTCTGGAGGCACAGGTCTCTGGGGCAGGAGATGGGCACCAGCGCTGCCAGGGGCTCGGGGGGACTCTGCTTTGGCGGGGACTCTGCCACACCTGCTGATCTCAGGGCTCCCTGGGCCCCAGGCTCAGAGCAGCATTTGTGCCCTGGCTCACACGCTCCTTGTCTCTGTCACACGGCCGCGCTTAGCGTGGCCACCATGCGGGACGTGTCCCGAGGAGGCCGTGCCAGCTTCTGTGGAAGGCCCCGTGGCCTTCCCACCACAGCTGGGTCAGCAGCCACGGGGGCTCCTGCTGCCCTGAGCCTGCCGAGCAGGGCAGACTTTGCTTATGGTTTGAGCCGTTCCTAAAGATCCTGTCGGGCTGTCTGAGACACTTGGGGCAAGGCATTCCTTCCAACCTGGGCCACTCTGGGGGGCCTGGGGGCAGCCCCAGGGCAGGTGGCAGGGTGTGCAAGGGCCCTTTGTGACACGGTGCCGCAGAGTCACCATGCCATGGAATGGCACCTCTGTGACATGCGGTGACATAGGTGTTGGCAGCAACGTGGCCACACCATAGTGCTCGGTGCACGCCACGGGACAGGACGGGACAGAGCACAGTGCCCTCGTTCCTTGCTGACCCGCAGCTTTCCCGAGGCGTTACTCCTGCAGGTGACCTCGTGGCCAGAACACAGGACTTGCTGACCTCTGGCCTTGCCGAGGCTTCTCTTCTGCAGGTGCCCTTGAGGGCAGACCGTGGCATTGGCTGAGCACGGTCCTTGACGAGGAGTCTCCTGTCCTTGTGGCTGGAGCCCTCGAGACCAGAGTGCAGGACTTGCTGTCCTGTAGCTTTGCCAAGACTTCACTCTTGCAGGTGCCTTCAAGGCACAACTGCAGCACTTGCTGACTCCCACCTTTTCCCAGCCATCTTCTCCTGCAAGTAGCCATGAATCCAGGCAGTGACGTAGAGCACAGACCTGCGAGCATGCCCAAACTGGCCTGGGAGAAGGAGGACAAAGAAGGCCCTGGAACTGCTCCAGCACAGCAGCCTGAAAAGCAGTTCCAGCTACTGCAGAAGGGTGAGTGGCAGAGGTGGGCCGCAGGGCTGGAGCCTGAAGCCAGCTTGGCCCCATCCCATGCCATCCCATCCCATCCCATCCCATCCCATCCCATCCCATCCCATGCCATCCCATCCCATCCCATCCCATGCCATGCCATCCCATGCCATCCCATCCCATCCCATCCCATCCCATCCCCTCCCATCCCCTCCCATCACATCCCATCCCATCCCATCCCATCCCATCCCATCCCATCATATCCCATCCCCTCCCATCCCTTCCCATCCCCTCCCATCCCATCCCCTCCCATCCCCTCCCATCCCATCCCATCCCATACCATCCCATCCCATCCCATCCCATCCCATCCCATCCCATCCCATCCCATCCCATCCCATCCCATCCCATCCCATCCCATCCCATCCCATCCCATCCCATCATATCCCATCCCCTCCCATCCCATCCCATCCCATCCCCTCCCATCCCATCCCCTCCCATCCCGTCCCATCCCCTGGGGACATGCCCATGGAAAGGACAGAGCAGGGGCCGGGAGGGACAGACACCCCACAGCCGTGCTCCATGCCCTGGGGCATGGCTGTGGGCTGTCCCTGCCTGGGGAGCTCAGGGCTGGCCTTGTGTTCTCCGGCCTCTCCCGCAGCCCCTCAGCTCAGGCTGCGCTCGCTCTTTGCCAGGTGCAGCCGTGCAGCGCGCACAAGGGCAGGAACGCACCCGTGGCCTCTTCCGCACGACGGCGCAGGTACCGGCAGCCATCCCCAGCCGCGCTGGGCCTGTTGTCACTGCTCAGCCCAGCACTGTGCTCGGAGCACTCCATGCAACATCCCCGGCTTCTTGCCCTTCTGCTATAGATGGTTGGCAAATTCATGAAGAGGATGCGGGAGGAAGAGAGCAGCGGCACGGGCACCGTGCTCAGAGCGTACCCTCCCATCTTCAAAACCAAGACCAGTGCTGCCCTGCTGGATATGCTTGTGGAGGAGGGTCCTTCCAGTCCAAAGCAAGTAAGCAGCCTGTGGCCTGGCTTCCATCCTCCCAGCAATTGCTTGCCCAAGCCACGCCTGCTGCTCACAGGAAGCCTTGAGGCCATGGCAGTGGGGTGGCAAGGGAAGTACTTTTCTGGGGCAGCTGGGCACATGACTCCCTCTGGCAGCTTTCCAAGTCTCCCCTGCCTTCTCCAGGTGCCTGCCATGGTCAGGTACATCCACCAGTGGCTTGGGGCCAACGAGTTTCCTGAGTACAACCTCTACAGGCCCCTTCTGGATCTGACAGAGGCACAGCCCGCTGATGTGGTGATGGCTCTCCTGCGTGTGGCCCCATCATGTGACAGGTATGGGGCCCACCTGCCCACAAGGCTCAGGCCTCAGCAGCCCATCACCCTGTCCAGCCTGTCCCAGGAGTGTGACACACAGAGAAGTCCAGGGCCCTCTGGCTCCTCCCTTTGCCCGCCCCGGCATGTCAGCCCCCAGCGTGCTGCCATGCTCTCTCCCTGCTCCTCAGGGGCCAGTGCCCGCAGGGCTGGGCTGCCTGTGTGCTGAGGGACAGGGGGCAGAGTCAGGGCTGGCAGCCAGCTCAGCTCCCCGCTGCGGCCCAGGCCACAGTGCTGTGTCCCAGACCCCCCTGAGACAGAGCTTTGACCCCACAGAGCTGCTACCACCATGTGGAAGACCATCATGTGCTCGTGCAGGACTGCAGAGCCGGCCATGCTCATACTCCTGGACGTGCTGGCCAAGTGGCCAGAGCACAGCACGTGCACCTCCGATGGGGACCACACGGCTGTCCTTGCCCTGGCTGTGAGTTTCTGCAAGTGGCCTTTGCTCAGCCCAAGCTCAGCTCTCCATCAGCTCTCCATCCTCCCTCACCCACAGTGTCTCCCTGCCTCAGGCACTGGGCAGAAACCTGGCCTAGGGGCAGCTTCAGAGCCACCAGGCCCGGTGCTCCCCCCCCGCGTCTCTGCTGGCCTCTCCTTGCCACGCTCAGGCTCAGCCACACGGACACCTCGGCACTGAGCTTGGGCTGCTCTGCCCTTTGCAGGCAACTGTGGTGATGTGGAAGATCCTCCAGATGCCCTGTGTCCCACATGTGGTGACCGTGCATTTCCCCCGCCTCTTTGTGCACCTGCTCTTCCAAGTGCTCTTCAGCACCTTGGATATGCCAGAGGCGGCCGATACCTTCTGGAAGGGATGCCAGCAGCAACATGGCCTTGCCACCGAGCCCAACAGGTGCTCCATGCAAGTCGTCCTGTCCCTGCCATGTGCCCAGGGCAGGTGCCAGTGCCCCCAGCGTCACCTGGCCTTTGTTCTGCACACAGCTTTGCAGAGCAGACCCTGAAGGCCCTGCTCTGCCGACTGCACTATGAGGATGTGGCGGTGGCAATGGAAGACCAGCATGGCTGGGACACGCTGCTCTGTGCTGACACCCACCACTGTGCTGTGGGCGTGCTGGCCAGGTGAGACCCCCTGCTCCCCAACTGCGCCTGGCATTTGTGCCCTGTGCCCGGGGTGCCCCACAGAGTGGGGCCCCGTGGTCGTGGGCCACAAGGCCTTGTCACCAAGGGACGGCCAAGGAGACTGCAAAAGGCTGGGAGAGGAGCGTGCCCAAGAGCAGCCACCTGCACCAGGGCCCGGCTCCCCCTTGCAGGGTGCTGGAAAAAGGCCTGACCTCTGTCAGTCAGTCCTGGCAGAGGTTTACCCCTGCCACCTCAGGGTTTTGCTTCCCATTTCCTCCTATCAGAGAAATGCACCATGCATCCGAAGCCTCGTGTTCCGTGATTGCATTCCACCTGCTGGGGCTGCTCAACAAAGACATGCCATGCCGGGATTTGACTGCTATGGCGTTCCTTGTAGAGGTGGGCCTAACGGCCAGCGCTGCCTGGCTGAGCTGCCTCCCAGCTCTCTGCCCTCTCGTGGCCGCAGCTGCCCGGGACGGTGCCTGCGCCCTGTGCTGTTGCCTGGGCCCGGCCCTGTGGGGCTCCCCCATCACCGGCCTTGTGCCTTTCAGATCCTGGACTGCCTGGACTTGAGTGAATGCCGTGACAGCGTCCTGGAGGTCATGTCCAAGAATCTGCAGAGCCAGTGCAGGGAGATGCGTGGCTTGGCCCTCAGAGGCCTCCTGGTGCTCGGCACCAGTGTCTCGGTGAGAAGAGGGCAGCGGCTGAAGCCGTGCTGCAAGCGTGGGGCTGGGGAAGGCAGTGGCTTGGCCTTGGCTGGCCTTTGGGTGCTGAGGCAGCTGCTCCCAGCTCTCCTGCCTCCCGCTCCAGCTGCCCGAGTGCTTTGGCACAGCCCTTTGGCCTCTGGGCCCTGTGGCAGCAGGATGGCGTTTCACACACTCGTGTTCCACGCAGGCCGTAAGAATGTGGAGTCTGCATGAAAGGCTGGTGGAGCTCCTGCAGGAAAATGACAGCGACATGCTTAGGATGACCATGGTTCTCCTCAGTGGTTTGTTCCTGTGCAATGGCGCCCCGCTAGCCAGGCCCCTCGCCCTGCAGCTGGCTGGGGCGCTCCTGCCGCTGTTTGACAACGTAAGGCTCTGCGCCTCCAGCCACGGCCACCGGCTGCTGCCCGCAAACTTTGTGCCCCGTGCATTTTCAGGCCTGTGCCCAGGTGGGCATCAAGCAGCCCATGCTGAGGTCTCTTTTCCTTTCTTTCATACAGGATGACAGCCAAGTGCAGTTGTGCTCCATGTTCATCTTCCGAGAGATGCTGTATTTTTTACCGGAAAGGGACAAAAAGGCCATGAAGGCACACGTGCGCCAGAGCCTGCTACCACTCTTCTTCCACTGCCATGACGAGAACCAGCGCGTGGCAGAGGTGAGGACTAAGCGGCTGCCGCTGGCCCCCTGGCAGGGGGGCTGGTCTGCCTCCTGCTCTGGCGGCTGGTGGGCTGCAGCCTCCTCCTGGCCTTGGTACAGGCACCTGTGCGGGTCCTGTGCCCTGGGCTGTGGTGCCACTTCGGGGTCTCTGCTGCTCTCCAGGCCTCCCGGGAAACGCTGCATTGTTCAGCCACATTCCTGCAGAGGAAGGATCTCCAACACATGCTGCGGCTGGATCAGACATGGAGGTTGGGCGAGAGCCTGGTAAGAACAGCCTGCAAGCACCAGCCTCGGGCTGCAGAAGCCCCCTGGCCGCGCTGTTCAGTGAGCGCGGCTGGCAGCTGCGCCCCTGCCCAGCGCTGCAGCCAGGGCTGCCAGCTTGCACCCCTCACACTGCTGCCTTCCCTGGGCCGCGCTGGCTCTGCTCCAGGCTCCTGTGGCCCCGAGGCGGGCGCCGATGGAGCCCCGGCCCAGCTGGGCTGCGGGGCGGCACCGCGGCTCCCCGGGCAGCAGCCGCCCCGCTGCCCCTGTCCGAGCCCGGCGCCGGCGGCTGCTGGCCACCTGGCAGGGCTCTGCGGGCAGGGGTGGCCAGTGCTGGCCGCACGCAGCGCCCGGCCAAGGGGCTGAGCCTGCACCAAGTGCACCCTCCTGGCGCTCTCTCCAGCTGGCAGGGGACAGGAGCCGAGCGGCCGAGCAAGTGCGCCACGCCCTGCAGTACCTGGAGAGCCCACAGGAGTCCCTGCGACAGGTGGCCATCAGGTTCATCGGTGAGCCACCAGCCTGGGCTGCCCTTCCCCTCCCCGGCCCGCCGCAGCTCGGCCCCAGCCCCGGCCCCAGCCCCGGCTGCTGCCCCGGCAGCGCCATCCGTGCCTGGCGCCGTGGAGCCCCGCCTGGCCTCGGCGCTGCTGCCGCCCTCTGGCATTTGTGCCATTGGGCGGCAGCGTGCGGCAAGGGCCCGGCCCGAGCCCTGCCGGGGCCAGGAGGCCGTGTGGCCACAGGGCTGGCAGCGCCGCTGGGCTGGCAGGGAGCTGTGCCGCTGGCGCCCTGACAGGCTCTGTCTTCTCAGGGATGGCCGGGCGCCACCTCAGGGGCCACAAGCGACAGCTCCGCCACATCTGTCAGGGTGAGTTAGGCCAGACGGCTGCCAGCCCCAGTTGCCGGGGCCAGCTGCAATCCCTGCCCCGCTGCCCAGGCCTCTGCTCCCTCTGCGCAGCAGGGCTGCCGTGGCCACAGCACACGCTCCCATTTCAGGCCCACGTGGGGCAATAGTGTCCGGTAGCTTCGGGCTCATCCCCTTGCTCCCTGCTCCCTCCTGGCCATGGCCAGAGCCGGCTGGCATGGCCCTGCCTCGGGGGTCTCCTCGGCTCCCCAAAGATCCGGGATCTGACCGTGGCTCTGTTCCTCTCTCTCGCAGCCCTTGAAGACAAGGCAGAGGACATCAGCCCTGCCACCAGAAGCCTGGCTCTCCAAACAGCCTTTGTCCTCCGCGCTGTGGAGAGAGCTCCGGGCTCCATCTTGCAGAAGCTGCAAGATCAACTTGGCAGGGCCTGCAAGAAATGGCCTTGTCCCTGGGGCCACAGCTGGCTGTGCTGCTGGAGCTCTGAGGAGAGCTGATTTGAGAGGCTCTCTGTCTGCTGGGGCCTTCTGAGCCGGGGGGATTTTTCTTTGCTTTAAGATTGTTTTATTCCTTCTTTGTTGTTGTTCTTTAGGATAGAAATATAGAATGTGTTCTAATACCCCGACTCAAATGAGCTCTCTTTGGTGCCCAGCGTTTGCAGGGCACGGGGGAAGAGGGAAAAACGGGTCCTCGTGCCAAGCGAGCAGCCCTGGTGTGGAGTGGGGAAGGAGAAATGGCCAGAAGCCCCTCGGCCTTGGGTTGTTCTGCTGAAGCCTTTGTGCTGGTGACAGAGCGGCCAGGCAGGGGCCGGAGCTGCAGGGATCCCTGCCGGACTGGTGCCTGGAGATGGCCACAAGCCCTCCTGGCCAGCCAGGAAGGGCCATGTGTGTCCTCCTGCCCGTGTCTTGCTGGTTGCACAGCCAAGCAATGTGTAGATGCAGTGATTTCTGTTGGACATCCTGGCCAGAGCAACATCCTGGCAGTATAAAGTAATGCCTTTGGTTCTCTAACACTAAAAATACAGTTGGGGAGCTTTCCTTCATTTTCCCAGAGTTTCAGTGACAAAGGGACCCCACTCAAAGAAGATGGGATCCTCAAAGCCCACCCCCCTCCTTGATGGAAGGAGAAAACCCAACACAACACCCTGTGATTCCAAAATGCTCCCACATCCCCAAGATGCCCTGAAGCTTGCTCCGCCACTACAGTCCCTGCAAAGCCCTTCCAGAATTTGCCCCAGACCTCCTGAGACCCCTTCTCATTTCCAAACACATGGAGCCAGTCATCCCCCAGCTCCCCAAAACCCTCCAACCTCCCCTTTCACCAAATTCTCCCAGCACTTCCAAATCCTCCAGGCTCCCTGGCCCGGTTACCTCCTAAAATTCCCACCAGTACAGCCCAGGTTGCCCTGAGCCCCCTCTCCACCTCCAAACACGTTGATCCAGTCATCCAGCAGGGTAGCTGCATGGCTGAGGGGGCTGCGGGGGCCATTTCAGGTGTGCAGCTGCTGCCAGCCTCCCCTGGAAAGGCTGAAGGCCCAAAGGTCCTTGGTCAGGATGCCCTGGCCAGCTCCCCCCTGAAGACCACCAGGGTGTCCTTTCAGGCCATGGCTGTGTGTCAGTGGCATTACAGGGGGGGAGAGGGGGAAATAAGGGTTTGTTTAAGGTCAGGGAATGTGATATGGGGCTTGGGGGGACTTTGGGGAAGTTTTGGGCAGCTGGAGGGGGGATCTTTGGAAGAGTTATGGGCAGCTGGGGGGTTGATACAGGGGTTCAGAGGTCTCGGGGGTGTTTCTATGGGGCTGACACGAGGGTTTGGGGTAGCTCTGGTGATGTTCCGGAAGTCTGGGGTGGAGACATGGGAGTTTGGGGGGCTCTACTTAGCTTTAAATCCGCCCTGGGCGAAGAACTTAATATTTGTAATCCTGTTAGAAATGAACTGGCTTTTAGACACAATTAAATGAGGACTAAGTCCCGGAAGCAAAAGAAAACTGCTCATTAGTAGCGATTCAGCCGAGCCGAATTTGCGTCTCCCTCCCGAGAGCCAAACACACACACCTTGCAAGAAACTGGAAAATTTTCAGGCATTTCCCGGCCAGGGCTGTTCCTGTCCCCTTTCCCATTGGTTGGGTACTCGGCCACTTCCATTCTCTCCTGAGCGCCCACTTTTCTGTCCTCTCCCCTCTCATGGGAATTCCTCTTTAGTCAAGGCTTCAAGCCCGCCCCTCTCCAGCAACACCCAGCAAACCAACCAGAACATATCCAAACCACAAACAGCAACACATAGAACCAACCACTTTCATTCTTCTACTTAACAACCTTTTGGCTTCAGCAAAATATCACCTCATCTCTAACAATCCCAGAAAGTCTTTGTTCTTCCTTAATTTCAGGACTTTAGCATGACCTTGGCTGCAGAACTGTCCACGTCAATTAGTAAAGCTTACAAAAAATATCTATTGATGTAGCTAGTTGAAATGATCATGGATCGTGTGTTTTATAGAGGGTACATAATAAGGGGGACATGGATGGGGAGATGGGGACGTCCCGAGTGCCTCCCAAGGAGCTGAGCCAAGGGGGAAAGGGAATGAGGAGAAAATGCTGCCAGGAAAGGAGCAAAGAAGGCTGCTTGATCCAAGGGATTGAGAGAGACCCCGTTGGACACACAGCTGATGGACTCTCACCCTTTGTTCCTATCAAGGCACTTTTACAGGACTCCTGTGTCTCCTTTGTGGACACGAGCCTCTAGCGACGCGAATGTTCCGCTCCAGGGGGTGGGGAGCGCTGGAGCTCCACTACCTGGGGAGGGGGGAGAATGAAGCAGGACAAAGCAGCCCAGGCTGCTGGGGCAGCTGGGGCAAGCTCAGAGGCACGAGGGGCCACGGGCAGCGAGGCAGGGCAGGGCCGGCAGGGATCGGCGAGGGGAGGGCGGGGAGAAGTTCCCGCCTCAGCCGAACCCCCCTCAGGGATTGACACCGGGGGGCGGCTCCCGCCCAAAGCGTGGGCGGGGAAAAGTGCCCTCAGCGATTGGCTGGGCGGGACAGGGGCGGGGCGTGAGCAGTTCCCGCCCCAGCCCAAGTCCCCTCAGGGGTTGCCGGGCGACTCCACAAAATGACCCCCAAAAGCCTCAAAACCTGCTCGACATTTACACAAAGCTGACCAAAATGGAATAAATTAGAAGAAGAATGAAATATTTAGGGCTATATTTTAGTTACATTTAAGCAATGGAGTGTTGAAAAGGCAGACTGTGCACTAAAACGTGGCAAAACCAAGAAAAACCCTAAAGCCCTTTTAAGAATCCCTCGAAATTAAGTAAAATTGAGTAGAAGCATAAGAAATAGAAATAAATATAAATCAATTAAAGCCATAATTGGGGACGTGTCAAATGAGGCTTGGGGTGCTCAAACGCCTCAAGAAAGCACCAAAAAACCCCAAGCACCACATTCCCCTCATGCCTGGGCTGGTGGTCCAGCAGCTCAAGTAGAAGAGTCGTCCAGGAGCTCAGGGGAGCAGCCCTTGGGCTGAAGCACAGCCTGTGAAGAAATGGGTCAGTGGCCCAAATGTGTGCTTTGGAAATCAGAGCTGGAAGTCTCTGTAATAGACCTGTGGTGGCTGAGGGATGTACGTGGGAAGGGTTTGGCAGCCTTGAAGTGGACTTGTTGATGCTCTGAGCTCTGTGGTGTCTGGGAGCCTGTTCCTTTGCCCTTGCCCAAGGGCAGAGTGTTGGTGAGGGCTGGAGTTGGAGGCTGTGTCTGCCCCAAGAGCCGGTACCGTGGGGCTGCAGGTGCTCCTGCCAGCGTGGGCTTGTCTGAGCTGGGCTTTGTGCCTCTTTCAGGTGTCCCTGCTGCAGTCACAGCTGGCCCAAGAGCGACAGCAGCGGCAGAACTCCACTGAGAGCTGTGCAAGGACCAGGCAGGAGCTGTCAGACCTTCACCAGGAGCTGTGCTGCTCCTTTCCAGCTGTGCAAGGAGCCCAAAGCTGCTCTTGTGGAAGCAGAGACTTGAAGCTGCATTGCTCTCTGAACCTTAACTTGGCAGTGACATCCTTGGGCCCTCCCTCTCTGGAGAGACAGGCCTTACAGAAGGCAGCTGCAGCTCTTCTCTTCCACACAGGAGTTGTGCCCTGCTCAGAAGCCAATTCCTGTCAACAGGGGCACAAAAATCCTCCTTAGGACACAGATGAACACTGTCCAAGATGAGGGCAAAAAGTAGCTGCCAAAGCTTCTGCAAGCAGACCCATTTGGTTCTTGAGGGTCTGTTCCTAGTGAGGAATCTTTGATGGAAGCAGCAAGACTTTTCTTCTGCCTACAAGACCTAGTGATATCTTGCCAAACAGAGAGCAGAGAAAAAAATGTGCTCCTGCCTGTCTCGGAATTCTTAATCTATTTTGTGAGCCTTAAACACTGCAGCTCAGCATTTCTCTGTAGAAATTTGAAAAGCCCCTGAAACACTATTCTTCCTCCTCATGTAGCTGCTCTAAAGACAAAACTTTTCTTTCCATGAATATTTGTAAGCACCAAGAGTCTTTTTAGGCTTTTCCTTACATGTCCCCTTTGTCAGGGAAGACAGAAGAATTCCTGTGACTCAGGAATGAAGCAGATCCTTAAAGAGCCTGCAGGTCTTGAGAATGCTGAGTCTTAAAACTGACTTCTGAGCCAGGTCCCTGCCCAGCTGCCCAGGAGGGCTCTGGAGACATGGGGGAGGCAGGGCTGGTGCCAGGACCAGCAGGGAGCTGGGATGGGGAGAGAGCCAGGGAGGGCCTCTCCAACAGCCCCTGGAATGCTGAGCTTTGGGCCCTGGCAGCCATCACAACGGCCATGGAACGCTGGGGGTATGACCCTGGCAACTGTCACAAAGGCCATGGAATGCTGGGGGTTGGATCCTGGCAACAAGCAACAGCTCCTGGCTATTGGGGTTTGGACCCTGGAGCTGTCAACAGCTCATGCACTTTGGGGCTTGGACCTTGCAAAGGCCAAGGGCACTTTGTGCTATTGACCCTGCAAAGGCCAAGAACCTTTGGAAATTGGTGTTTACACCCTGCAAAGGCCAAGGGCCTTTGGATATTGGTGTTTACACCCTGCAAAGGCCAAGGGCCTTTGGTCACTGGGGTTTGGACCCTACAAAGGCCAAGGGCCTTTGGTCACTGGGGTTTGGACCCTACAAAGGCCAAGGGCCTTTGGTCCCTGGGGTTTAGACCCTGCAAAGACCAAGGGCCTTTGGTCACTGATATTTTCTCTCTCTTTGTGCGAGAGGCAGATGGAGACCCGGAGGGTGAGTGACAAAGCCGCTGCTCTCCTTGTGCCAAGCCCAGCAGGGAGTTGGTTGGGCCTGGGCTGTGCCTCAAGGAACAGTTCCCTTTGGGATTAGCAAGGGATTAACAGTTGGCTGTTCCAGAGCTGGCAGCAGCTGTGGTGCTTGCCCTGGGGACAGGCCTGGGAGGGAATGGGGTGCTCCTGGCTATCCCAGAGCGCAGCCACATCTCCTCCACTGTCCTTGTCCCACTGGAGGCCACGGGCACAAACAAGGGAGCAGCTTTTCATTGCCTTCCCCTCACCCAAATTACAGCGCAGCCTCAGCGCTTCCCAGAGTCAAGAATGAGTTTCTCCCAGACATCTCCAAAATGATCCCCAGTGGCCTAGAGGAGGTCACAAGGATGATAGGAAGATACTGCAAGGGCTGGAGCACCTGTGCCAAGGGAAAAGGATGCAAGAGTTGGGGTTGTCCAGGCTGGAGAAGGTTCCAGGGTGACCTTAGAGTCCCTTCCAATGCATGAAAGGGCTGCAAGAGAACTGGAGAGGGACTTAAGCCAGGGGCCTGCAAGGACAGGACAAGGCTTCCTAAAGAGACATGGCAAGGATGGATGGGATATTGGGAGGGAATTCTGCCCTCTGAGGGTGCCAGAGAAGCTGTGGCTGCCCCTGGATCCCTGGGAGTGTTCACGGCCAGGTTGGATTGGGCTCTGGGCAGCTCCCCTTCTGGTGTTCTTAGAAGTGATCAGACACCTTGCAGCATGTTTTTTTGTGCTGCTGTCAAACTCCTGGGCTGAAAATATTGCCAAGGAGGGGAGGAAGAGCTCAGCTGGAAGTGCTGCGCTCTGGGACGAG
Source organism: Molothrus aeneus (assembly GCF_037042795.1). Classification (NCBI taxonomy): domain Eukaryota; kingdom Metazoa; phylum Chordata; class Aves; order Passeriformes; family Icteridae; genus Molothrus; species Molothrus aeneus. The sequence continues at coordinate 1,116,827 of NW_027099068.1, read as the reverse complement.
CTGGGAAGCACTTAGAGGCAACTGCCTCAGGGGTGGCCATGCAGTCTGAGTGTGCTCTTCCCTGTGCACTTGCAGGGAGCTCGAGGGCTTTCTCACCAGGGACGTTCCTCCAGAGCTCCAGAGTGGAAGGAAGTGTCAGCCCAGGCAGAAGAGGCAAAACAGCAGACCAGGATGGAGGTTGGTTTTAGAAATGAGATTGGTTTTCCCTTGAAAACTCATCTTGCCCCTTCTTGTACATGGTAGGATTTGGCTGCACTCGAGAGAGAAGAGCCATCCTTGCAGAGGCAGCTGGAAGTCAAGAGGCAGACATTGGAGGAATTGCAGCTTCGGAGGGATGTGCTGGAGCAAGAGAGGGATGATGTTAGCAGGGCTCTGAACACCTTATTGCTAGGCAGCACCTGTGGCAGTGGGAGTTGTGGCAGCCAGATCAGCCAGATGCTCTTTCTGGCACTAGAAGACAGGCACACTGCTGTGCACACCTGGCTCAAGAGGGCACACACAATTCTTAGCCAGGGATATGCATGTTCTTCAGCAAAGTGTTGCATGCTTCTGCAAAATGTGTTGCTTTGGGCACAGCCTCTAAAAGAGGGAAGGGAGCTGGGGAAGGGTCTGGAGCACAGGTGTGACCAGGAGCAGCTGAGGGAGCTGGGGGGGCTCAGCCTGGAGAAAAGGAGGCTGAGGGGGCACCTTCTTGCTCTCTACAACTCCCTGTGACAGGAAGCTGCAGCCAGGTGAGGGTCAGGCTCTGCTCCCAGGGAACAAGGGACAGGAGAAGAGGAAACAGCCCCAAGCTGTGGCAGGGGAGGTTTGGATTGGGTGTTACAGGATAGCTGCAAGAGAAGGCTGTGTTTCAGAGGGTCTCTGTCAGACAGTCTCAGTTCTGGGGAATGTGCTAGGTTTGGCAAATGCACAGCAGAGGTTTTGCTTTGGCCACATCAGCCAGACATCCATCAGTCACTAAATGTCTGCTCAGCACAAGAGCCATTTGCCTGCCAAGCATCCTCTTGTTGCAGAGAGTTGCTTGGAATATGTGAGGAGGTGACACTTTGATGTGGGTTTTGTTCTTGAAAGGAGAAATCCTGTATATTTTCCCTTGATTCAGCCAGCAAATTTGCTTTCCCAAACCTTTCTGAAAATATCCAGCACTGAAATAGATCCAGATAGCAATTTTGTTAGCCAAGTGGCAGTTGTGGAAGATGCAGTGGTTTTGAGAGACAACAGAGAGTTTGGAGTAGGGATGTTTGTTGGGAAGGAGCTGTGTGGTCCCAGGCAAGGCAGCAGGGCCTGCCACAGCACTTCCAAGCTAACAGTGCCAGAGGCTTTTGGCAGGCCAGGCTATGAGAGCTGCATGGGGCAGATGCTGTGAAACTTTGAGCCCAGAGCACAGGTGCTCCTTGTCCTCTGGCTGCATGTGAGGTGGCACTGGCTGGCTCTGCACAGGGCTCCTGAGGAAGGGCTCCAGCTGTACCTTGTCCCACTTGCAGGTTTCCCAGGAACAAGAGTCATCGAGCTGGTGTCTGGAGCAGCTGAGCCAGGAATCCTCTGGCCAAGGGTATGAAGTGGCCCAGGTGTGGCGAGAGGAGGAGCTGCTGGCCCAGAAGGCTGACCTTGAGGGCCGACTGGCAGCCAGCGAGGGGCTCTGACAAGACCTTGCCAGGCAGCTGGCAGAGACCAGGTAAAGGCAGGGAGTTGAAACTTTTCTGATGTTTTTACATTCCGTGGACAAAAAATGGAAGAGTCTCAAAAAAAAAAAAAAAGCCATGAGGTGAGGGTTATTTTTCTGGCATGTAAAGCCAACAAAGCTCTTGTGAGCCTTGGGCTCCTGTTTGTGCCACCAAGCACACTCCTGTGGGATGTCAAAAGCAATCCAGCCAGCCCTGAACTGAGGAGTAGTTAAACCATGCAGATGCTGAGTGAAACCTCAAGTTTCTCTTGGGTTTGGTTCCTCATTCTGGGCATTGAACATCCCTTGTTCCTTTCCAAGTTGCTTGACATGATCCTGGTCTTCAGACCAGGAAGCTTCATCTTCAGCATTCCAGGCTCTTACCTTGGCACGTTGGGAGTAGCACGCTGCCATTCAGGGTGAAGCCAGAGGCTGCTGCTGACCATCCTGAGGCATTTCTGCTCCCAAGAACACTCTTGAGAAGTGTGGGACAGGATGTAGAGCTGGTTAGAGAGCAGCAGGGAAAGCTCTTTGGAATTCTCAACAGCCTCTGGGCATTCTTGCTGATTGTTGGTGGGCACCCAGCTGCAAAACCTGCCAAGGTGCCCTTGGATGGTCCCTCTCACTGTGTAAGGAAGGACAAGTCCCTTGGGCTACTGCCTGCTTGTTCAGCATCACTCAAATAAAGGCAGCAATTCTACTCCTGGACCTTGCAAGAGTTGAAACTGCAGTCTCTGCATTCAGGTAGTTGTAATTGGAACAAAAGGCTGTTCTGATTATTTACAAGTGCTGCCATGACCGTGAGATTTTACTGTATCTGCAAAGTAGTTCTGAAGCCTTGTTAAATACTGGGTGTGTGGTGGTGTTCACAGGGGTCCCAGGATGAGAGAAGAGATGAGAATCTTGACTCCATGTATTGGAAGGCTGATTTATTATTTTATGATATATATTATATTAAAAGAAAATTATATAATAAAGCTTCACTAAAGAAGAGAAGAAATGATTTCATCAGAAGGCTAGCAAGGGATAGAAAGGAATGGAATGATAATGAAATCTTGTGACTGACCAGAGAATCCGAGACAGCTGGACTGTGATTGACCATTAATTAAAACCAACCACATGAGGCCAATCAAAGTTGCACCTGTTGCATTCTACAGCAGCAGATAATTATTTTCTTTTTCATTGTTTTTTCATTATTTTCTTTTTCATTGTTTTCTTTTCATTTCTGAGGCCTCTCAGTTTCTCAGGAGAAAAAATCTGAGCAAAAGGATTTTCATAAAATATGTTGGTGGCACCAGGTGTCGGGTAGATGATGTACCTTTATGTCCATTATCGAGAGCATTAAAAAGTCAGGAGTCAGCCAGGACAAAGTCTGTTCTGTCCCCCTGCAGAGCAGCTTGGAAGTGCTGATGAGAGAAGGGCTGTGAGCAGGGGCTGGGCTTTTGCTTGTTGCTCCAGCCTGTTTGGGCACAGCTACCCAGAGTCATAGGTCAGGAGCAGCAAGTGAAGGTTTGGCTGTTGAGGCCAAGTTGGGCTGGGCTGTCTGTGCTATGGCAGGCCATAAGGAAGGCCTGGGCAGTCCCTCAGAGGCCCTGCTCTGCTCTGGAAATGGCCCAGATGAGCCTTCTCTGGATGAGTTTCCAGGTGACCCATTTTCCATCCTCAGGCGTGGGGATCTTGAGCCACGTCGTCCTGGAATAACCGGCTGTGGGTGTCTGGAGCAAGCAACTCATGTCTGTCCATATTTGCAACTTGTAGGTCAGCAAAGGAGAGCCTGCAATCCAGGCTGTTTGCTGCTCAGCAGCAGATGGCTCAGCTGCAGATGACCAGGAAGCGTGTGGAGGCAGAGCTGCAAGGGGAGCTGCAGGGAGCTCGCAGAGAAGCCCAGGCAGCTCAGAGGAGGCACGAGGAAGATCTACAAGACTTCAAAGAGGAAATGAATCTCCTCCTTGAGCAGAGGGAGGCTCTACAAAAGCAGGTGAGTGAAAGAGCAGTGGCACTGCAGTCATGCAGTGAGGGGTCTGTGGCCTTCTTGCTTTTCCATGGTGAGGCAGCAGCTGCTGGGGTGAGCCTTGGGGCTGTCTCGTGCTCTGGGGGCTCCATGGCAGCTGCTCTGAAGGACACTCAGTGCTCTGCTGAATGTCAGCTGCTGCTCTGGACAGCTGGGCTAGTCCTCTGTGCTGATGGCCAGCAAGCAGCAGCATGGATTCCTGCTGGCCTCTTCTTGCTAGCCTTGCTTTGGCAGGTGCTTTCTCAGGTGCCCTTGGTGGCGGGCCACTTAGAGACTGAAACAAGTTGTGCGTATCCTTTGTGAATCTGGTGCTCTCAGGACAGGGAGGAGTGGGAAGTTGTCCTTTACCTTTGCTCACAGCCTGTGCTGTGGCTGAGTGTGAGAAGCTATGGCTGTAGCCTCTGACTGCTTTGTTCTGTTTGACTGGAGGTGGCAGAGTTGACATCTCAGCTGGCAGCCTCCCGAGAGTGCCAGGAAAGGACTGCGCAGAGAGCCCAGCAAGAGGAGAGGGAGGCCAAGGAAGAGTCCAGGCAGAAGATGCTGGAGATTGAGCAGGTCCAGAAGATGTTGGAGGAGGCAAAACATCAGAAAAAGGAGCTGCAAGTGCATCTGCAGAACTTGGAGAGGGAATGGATTCAGTGGGGAGAAATGGCTCAGCAAAATTCAGAATTTCAGGCTTCCATCAATGCCCTAGAGAGGGAAAAAGCCAGGTAAATGAAAGCCTGTGGGACTCTGCAATGTGGTGAATGGATTCCCTCTTTGCCATCTTTGCACCTGCCAGGGGCTCTGGCAGCATTCCCTAAGTGGCAGATTCTGAACTCTCAGTGCAGACAGGTCTCATTTTCTGGAGGTTCTCTTTCATTTTCTTTTCTTTTAAGCCTTCAGATAGAGTTTTTCTGAAGACAAAGACTTTGGGGGTAGCCCTTTCCCTCTAGGGGGTATTGTGTTGTTAGGTGGGTGTGTTGACACTGCCCGAGGTGCACTGTAAGGAGCTGGATACATCCATCCGCTCCACCTTGGGGCCTGTAACTTGAAGCCTTTGGGGTCTGGATCAGGCTGGCATCTGATGCTTTGTCTGGGCAGAACCATCTTAAGGCCCTGATTGCTGCTCTAGGCCAGATTGGCCTTGGAGGCAGCCCAGAAACAAGAATGTCTCTGTTGCATCGTTCCTCATCAAATGTCCCCCGGCGCCTGCAGGGGGTCAAGCAGGGTCCCTGCCACCCTGCACAGTCACAGGCATTTCTGACTGTGCAAAGAATGCAAGAAACAGGACCAGGGTATGGGGGGCTCCTGCAGCCGATCAAGTCCTGCCAGGCTTCAGTGCCACAGGATTCTTCCTCCAAGAAGACGACAAAGGAAAGGCAGGGCACTCCTGCTTGCCTGGAGCCTTCTGCATCTTCCATCAGGTTGTGCTCCAAGCCTCAGTTGCCCCTTTGGCCTTTGTTTCTGCCGCTGAAAGTAGGATGGGTACTGGTAAATGTTAGGGAACTTGCCAGAGATGCCCTGGCTCTAGGGTCTGCTCCTCCTACCTGGATGTGTAAGATGGGGGAAGGAAATGTCTCTTCCATGCTGAGCAAACCTCCCCGCTTTGGAGCCTGGTTAGTCAGAAGAAAATTGTTCCTCTCCCCTAAGGTCTTCATTGCAAGACTTTGTTATGTTTGTATTCACATTCCCATCTCAGAAAGAAGGTAGGGCATGTAGGCAGGAACTCACTGTTCTTTCAGGGAGAAAAGCAGAGTAGGCACATGCTGGGCTGGGACTGCAGGGGGAACAAACAGCCAAGTTGTTGAGACAAACCTCATCAGGCAGAGCAGTTTTTCCCTCAGCTGGTGCAAGTCCTGTGAGTTGCTAAAATGTGATACCGTGTAACGATGAGTTGCATACTTTCCTTCTAGGCTGATCCTGTCTCTGGAGGAGAAGACCCAGTGCCTCAGAATGCTGGAAGAACAGAACCTGACACTGAAAAATCGTGTGTCTGGGTTATTTTCTGCTCTTAAGCAGGCAGAGCTGCTCCGTTCTCAGCAGAGAAGAGAAGTGCAGGCAGTCAAAAACCAGGTAAGCTGTGCAGTGGCATCCTCTTCTCCAGGGACACACAACAGCACCTTTGCCTTGGAGACCCCAACCTCTTTCCCCTGCCAGCAGCATCCACAGCTGCCGTGTTCAGCCCGGGGCTGCTGCTGCACCCTGAGGCTGAGGTTGGATCTGCTGTCAGCTGCAGAGCTGCAGAAGTTTTCTCCCATCCTCTCCCGGGTCCCAGCAGGAAATGTGGCAGGAGAAGCAGCAGCAGACTTCTCTGGAGCTTCTCTGTCCCTCTGTTAGCAGTGTTGTCCCAGACAGAGTTGGTTCCTGTGCCAGGCACTGAGCAATGTGGGGACACAGAGGTGGCTGTGGCAGGCTGGGCAGGGCACTTCCAGCGCAGCCAGTTCAGCCGCTGTTCAGAGCTGCAGCCCAAGGATGCCCATTGGCTCACTTTCCCTGTTTTCTCTCCATTTGTCTCCATTGCAATCCTTGCTTCTGTGCCTTCTGGTTTTGGCATGATTTTGTCTGAAATAATTTCTCCTTTGTTTCTCTGCCTGCGGCCCACTCTGCTGCCTCAGGAGCAGCCCTGTCCCTGAGGCTGTGTGCATCCATCTTCCAGGTGCAGGCCATGCTGCTTGCAGAGGTAGAGAAGAGAGAGCACCAGGCAAGTCAAGAGAAGCAGCTGCTGGAAACTGAGGTGTCTGAGCTGCGTGTGAGGCTCCAGAGGTCTGAGGAAAGAGCAGAGGCCATGGCCACACAGTGTAAGGCCGTGGTGCTGGAGCTGAGGAAGACACAGGCTCAGAGGGACAATCTCAGAGCCCACAATCAGGAGCTGCAGAAACAGATGGAGGATTATGTGCAAGGTACAGCTTCTGCTCTCCCAGCCACTGCCCCATCTTGTCTCACCAGCGGGGATCTCTGATGCCATGCAGAGGAAAAGGGCACTGGCCTGAAATGGCAGAGAGGGAAAACAGCCAGCAGGAGATTTCTCCATCCGAGTGCCAGTGAAAGCTTTCTCTTGAGAAAGATGCTGTGGCTGGCAGTGCCATCCGGCTGTGCTAGGGCTGATCCTGTGCACGGCTGGTGCCTCTCGGGTGCCGTGTCTGTGCTAAGGAGCTGTAGCTGGATGCCTCAGTTCCAGGCCCTGCCAGAGCCTCCAGGCTATTGGCCTCTCTGGAGCAGGGCTGCACAGGCATCCCCTGTGCTTTGTCTCTCTTGGCTTGCTCACTCTGCACAAGGCCAAGAGCAAACACACTCTCCTATCCCTCTGAACCCTTGCCCCTTTCATTCCTGCCTTTTTCTGTGCCTGGAAGTTTCCTTCATTTCTGTCAGCTTTGGAGCCTTTGTGGGCTTAGGGCCTGGCAAACACAGGCAGGTAGAGAAGACAGTGCTGTTGTCTCTGCAAGATGCACATCAGTTTGCCTTTGCTTTGCTTTTCCCTTTCCCATTTTCCCTTTTCTTTCCCTTCCCTGCTGCAGAGTGGTTGCAGGCAGAAGCCAAGCACATCTCCCGCCAAATTGCCCTGGAGAAAGAGGCCACTGAAAGGCAGGAAGAGGCTGTGGCTCTTCATCAGGAGGTGGCATCTCTGAAGAGGAAATTGGAAAAGCTGGAGAAGGAAAGGAAGGATGTGCTGGTGAGATTGGCAGATGCCACTAAGTGCCATTTCCTAGCTATGTTTGGGCCTTGTGTTCATAGTTCTAAAGAGCAACTTTTCCCGGTTTAACTTTGGTCATTGCATTCTTCTGAATAAGGAGGAGAAGATGTTGTAGTCATGGCAAAGTCAGTTAATGCTGAGGCTGCTGATTTTCCTCCATGCTGGGCTTCTGTGCCCTAGAACCTTTAGTTCTCAATGTCCTCAGTGTCCCTACTGACATTGCATGGTTTGGGGAATTCCTGGTGTCCAAACCCATGTTCAGATTTCTAAATATCTGGATCTGGAAGGAAGGGGAGAGTCCCATGTTTGCTGTTAATAGAAAGGTGTTTGGCCTTGGCCATGGGAGAGCAGCCAGTGGGGAGAGAGGAGAGGAAAGCCAAGTGCTGATCCCCAGCAGGACATGTGCCTGCAAGGGGAGAACTGGTCCTGAGTGGCAGCAGAGAATGACAGACTGATCTGGCCATTGCTGCTCCCAGAGAGGGCAGTGGGGCTCTTGGGGATGGAGCCATGGAAACTCTACACAGGAGAGGTGGAAAAGCACTGCTGTCAGCCCAGCCCCAGGGAATGAAAGGCTGGGGCTCTTTGCTCTTCCCTTCCTCCCTGATGGAGAGCACATCCTCGTGGCACTGCCTGAATCCTGCTTAGCGGGCACTTGAAATCCTGGCTGCAGTTCTGGCAGCTCCTCCCCAAAGGAGCCCTGGAGTGGAGCTGCAGGAGGTCAGGGAAGGGCAGAAGGGAAGCTGGAAAGCCCCTGCAGCAGGAGTCCAGATCTGGTATGAAAAGCAAAGTGAGAGAGGGAATCAGGGAGCCTTTTTCTCCCTGCTTTGGCAGCATGAACGGGAATTGTACCAGCAGCAGATGAGAAATCTGGAAAAGGAGAATGAAATGCATGCACCTGAGATGAGAAATCATAAGGAAAATACTCAAGAATTGGAGGTGGAGAGGGCAGGCATGCAGGAAGATTTGGAGCATGGGATTGCTGCTTTGAAGAAATGGAGAGAGAATGCTCAAATCCTGAGTGCTGCACTGAAGACATGTAGAGAAAACGCTCAAATACTGGGTGCTGCAAGGAGCAAGAGTGAACTTGCCAAGGGGTCTCTGAAGAGAGATTTGGACATCCTGAAGGGAACGTCTTCTATCCAGGCAGGCACTGGCATTGATCTTCATGTCCACTCCAGTGTTCTGAATTATTCCAGAGATGTTTCCCATGAAGAGGTGGGTCTCTATCCCTGTCAGTCCCATTGGGTAAAGCAGCCTGGGCTGCAGCAGGCAGCCTTGTCTATCTGCCTGGCTCCAGCCATAGACCATTGACTGCCAGATTGTTTCCTGGCACGGCTGGAATGACTGATGCCGCTCTGGAGCTTGCTGTTCAAATCAGCTCCAGGCCAAAAGCTGGGCATGGGGAGCTGCTTCTCCTGTGCCTATGCAAGGGGAGGCAACATGGGCTGGTCAGGCTCTGGCATGCCAAGGGCTGGAGCAGCTGAGCTGAGGAATGGAATAAAGTGAGCAGAGTTTTGTTCCGAGGGCTGAACAGCAGCTGCACTGCTGGTGCTTTGAGGATGCTTCCCGAGATGGAGATTTCTTAGGGACAGCTTCTGTGGTGTTTGAAATATGGGAATCATCTCCTCTCTGAACAGCCAGCAGGCTGTTGGAGCAGAAGGGAAGCAGGTGTCAGAGGACTTCAGGAAGGGCATGGAACGTGTTCAGGATCTGGTTGCAGCATCAGCAGAAGACAAGAAGGAGAAGCGTCAATCACACACCATGGCCAGGAGAAGTGGTGAGCAGGTAAATTGGGCTTTGGCTGCCTCTGGAGAGCCTCAGGCTCCTCTGGAACTTGGCACCTTAGGCCAGGCAGTGCTTTGGAGACCTCAATTTGTTGCCTTGCCTCTCCCTGTCCCTGCTGTGGCACACCCCTTTGTTGGTTCTCTCTCTTGTGGCAGCCCATGGCTTTCACAAGGGCACCTTCACTGCGCTGCCTCCCTCCCTGGCCCCGTGTCCCTGCACACACACACTGGCCTCTCTTGCACAGCCTCCAGCGAGAGCTTTTTGCCCCCAGTGTTGTCTGGTGCAGTCCCGGGTCTCAGAGCAGGGATCTCCTTGCCTTGATGTCCAGAGGTCCTTTTGCTCCATGTTTGCTGACAGGTTTCTGTGACCCTCTCTCCCATCCAATGTGCAGGTGGACCCTGAAAGGAAAAGAATCAGAACTTTCAGGAGAATGTTCCCCCCAGACTACTTTACCTTGCCTGTCCCCAAGTCTGCCCATCAAAATCTGTCAACTTTTGAAATAGAAGCGTCCTCCAGTAGCTCAGGGGATCAGCAGCCCTCGTGCTGAGGCACAGCCTGTGGAGAAAGGGGTCAGTGCCCCAAATGTGTGCTTTGGAAATCAGAGCTGGGTTCCTAAATCCCATTGGAAGTCTCTGTAATAGACCTGTGGTGGCTGAGGGATGTACGTGGGAAGGGTTTGGCAGCCTTGAAGTGGACTTGTTGATGCTCTGAGCTCTGTGGTGTCTGGGAGCCTGTTCCTTTGCCCTTGCCCAAGGGCAGAGTGTTGGTGAGGGCTGGAGTTGGAGGCTGTGTCTGCCCTGAGAGCCGGTACCGTGGGGCTGCAGGTGCTCCTGCCAGCGTGGGCTTGTCTGAGCCGGGCCTTGTGCCTCTTTCAGGTGTCCCTGCTGCAGTCACAGCTGGCCCAAGAGCGACAGCACCACCTGGAGAGCTGTGCAGGGAGCAGGCAGGAGACACAAGGTGCAGAAGGGACCTCCTTCCTTCCTGAACGTCTCAGAGAGGAGCCAGGCTGCAGCTGGATGCAGTCTTAGACTTAGACAGTAGTTTATGTTTAAAGGATAGTATAGGTGTAATTGAACCTTTATAGAACTGTGTTCCATAGCATAAAGGATATATTTATAGGAAAATAAAGAGTTTATTATGATCATGATTAAACGAAAAGATCTTTATCAGGGTTATTTACTTCCCAGTGCAGAGACCGATAACTTCCAGTATAGTGCATTATACCTGAAGTAGCATTGAAGCAATTCTAGTCCAGCCAGCAAAAACCAAGTCTTAATTAAAGATTGATGCTACTCACCCAAACCAATGAGCACGGGCAAACATTTCTCTCAGGCTCTCAAGGCATGATCTTGAGGAGCATCCTGACTCCAGGGAGGAATCTGCAGAAGGGAGACATGTGCCATGAGCCACTTTGGTGAGGGCAGGAGAAACCTGCCATGTGTGGAGCTTTTTCATTAATCCTTACGAAGCTGCAGCCTGTGTGTTCTTAGAGTCACAGAATCTCAGGCTGGAGGAGGCTGGAGGCACCTCTGGAGGTCACCTTGCCCAGCCCCTGCTCCATCAGGGCCACCCAGAGCCGGCTGCCCAGGATGCGTCCAGGTGGCTTTTGAGTCTCTGCAGGGATGGAGACTCCCCCAGCTCCCCGGGCACCTGCGGCAGTGCCTGGCCACCCTCCCAGTGCAGAAGTGTCTCCTGAGCTCGGAGGGCCCCTCCTCTGGGTCACTTTGTGCCTGAGGCCCCCGGGGCTGTCCCTGGCCCTGTCCCCTCTGCAGCCTCCCCCTGGCTTTTCATCTGCAGGGATGAGATGCCCTGAGCCTGCTCTGCTGCAGGCTGGGCAGTGCCAGCTCTCTCAGCCTCTCCTCATGGCAGAGACGCTCCAGTCCCTCAGCTTCATGGCCCTGTGCTGGACTCTGTCCAGTCTGTCCCTGTGTCCCATACTGGGCAGCCCAGCTCTGGGCCCAGCACTCCAGGGCTGGCCTCACTGGTGTGCAGCAGAGGGAAAGGATCCCCTCCCTCTGCCAGCTGTGACACAGCTCCCAGTGCAGCCCAGGACGCTGTTCTGCATTGCTTCAGGAGCACATTGCTGGCCCATGGGCATCCTGGTGTCCAGCAGAACCCTGCCAAACTTCAGTTTTCCAACTGGGTGACCCCCAGCAGTCACCGCTGTCTGTGGTTGTTCCTTGCCAAGGACAGGACTCAGCACTTGTCATTGACCTGTCCCCCTTGTTGAACTGTCCCTCTGCATGGCAGCACTTGTCTCTGGCAGATCAGCCACTGCTCCTGGTTTGTGGGAGGGCACAGCCTGGCCCCCTCACCCAGTTTACTAACAAAGGACTCAGGAAGGACTGGGCTCAGCATTGTCCTTCCAGGGTGCACCGCTAGACTCTGTGTCACTGATCACCAGGGTTCCAAGAAGGTAGATCCTGCGCGAGGCATCTTTGCTTTGTATGTATAAATTCAGAAAGACTTGGCAGGATTTACAACAGGGATTTCTGCTCTGTTGCCGCCGCTTGGGGCGTGATGTCCCGGGTCAAGGACGGTTCAGTGGCGGCGCCTCTGCCACACGGGCCAAGCACATGCATACACCAATGTGGTGGACGGCAACTGGCCTTTATTAACGGGCAGGGAGGGTCTTTTATAACAGGAGGTAACGGTCAGTTAACGGTAAAAGGGGAGGGGTTCTGCGTGACCTCGCGATACTCGAGACCTCGCGATATTTCCCCACATTTCCCCCCCCTTTTATGACCAGTTAAAAACATAAAGCAGAACTGACAAGTAGGAAATATGTGTAACTGGCAAAATGCAATTAACTTGAACAACATAACACAACTGCAATAAACATGTAACTGCAAATGTTTAACAAATGAAAGGCTAACTATCTCTAACTGGTTTTTTTGTAAAAAAAAACAACACAAACTTGTTTAAAATGTAAGGCGATCAGTCATGGGGCTGACTGAACCCTGTCTTTGAATATCTTTGTAGGACCTCCTCAGTTTTTTTTTGTTTTGTTTTTGGGATTTTTTTTTGTTTGTTTGTTTGTTTTTTGTTGTTTTGTTTTTTTTTTTTTTCAGTTGACCTCCTAGGACCGAATTATTTTCCCAGAGTCTGCGACCTGTTTGATCTTAAACTGGAGAGGATTTGGAGAGTCCATGTCCGGACTTATGTTCCCTCCAAATCGCCCTTTGATCCTTTGACACAGAACTCTGGGTTGCTTGGCATTCCATCCAAGTAGAGCCAGAACCTGGCCAGAGCTCGAACTCTGCTTGCTGGATACCTCTTAACATTTTTGCTGAGCTGTTTTTCCCTCCCGTCCTTCTCTGTGCCAGCCACTCCTTTAGTTTGGTCACTGAGTTCTTTCACGACCCTGGTATGGTCTGCCATCGGGCTGCTTGATGATTCATCACAGCCTTTAGGAAGCGGGGTATACAGGCCGCGGGGGCATCTGAGGATTCGGTCCTGCAAAAACAAACTTTACAAATTTCATTAGTTTTTGCCCTGAAGGTACGGTTTTATCAACTTAAGCGGGCACCATTTGATTTTACTATTTTTCTTGATGGCTGCGTACCCTTGCACTGTGAGTACCAGTCTCCAACCCTGTTCCCATTCCCCTAGTTCATTTTTAATTATGACCTGTGGGCCTTCCTCAAGTGCTTGGGTGGCCCAGTGTCACAATATTAAGGTGTTCTTCTGGCCAGAAAGATCTGTTCACTGTATAGTTTGCTAAACAGTAGGCTGCTGCAGCAATTTGTGAAGGACTGAAGGAGGAACTGGCTGACGGTTGGGGCTGTTAGGTCAAAACCCAGCACTTTGAGAAGCAAGTGTTCCGTTCATAGCAGCTGCTTCTTTGTGTAGGTATCATCTGTTATATAGACAAATTCATCCACATCTGGCGGGTAGATCTCTTCATAGTTTGCAGCCAGAAGAATTGCTGCTGTTGCCACAAGCTGTAACTTCCCTCTGAGAGCAGACATGCAGAAAAGAAACCTCTCCAGGAAGTTCACTGCCAAGTACAAAGTCTCTGTCCGAAGTTTATACTCTTGCCCTACTTCCTCCAGCCAGTCTACCAGGATAGCACGCATTCCTGTTGTGATATCTGGCTGCTTCTTCATGTAGTAGGGCTTGGGCCTAAATCTTACTTCTGCCTCTCGGAGGTACTGATAAATGTCTTCTGCATACTCTCCCACAGCCAGAGTTACAACATCTGCCACTACCATAGGAGAGCCTGAACTCAGATCCAGCCGCCGATGAATACTGGATATCATTGCACTGGTATCCAGGTCACAGTGGCTTAATTCCAGCTCTTCAGACACTTGGCAGCTGTAGTTTTCTTTATAGATAGCAAAACCTTCCTTTGATGCAGCACTGATGATGCAGTTGGGCACTTCATTTTTTCTACATGAAGTGACGGTGTTTTCAAAGCCAGAAAAGTGCTTGATAACAGCAGCACCCTGGCCGCCGGGCCGCTGCTGCTGCTGCCCGTTCTCCGTCAGCACCCTCAGCACGGCCCAGCCGCCGCTGCTGCGGAGGGCGACGGGGCAGGACTCCCGCCGCCCCGCACAGCTCTTCTCTCCGGTGCGATGCGTCGCCCCAACGTCGATACCACGCTGCCCAGCTCCGCTCGCCACCAGCCCACGGAAGAGTCTGGCTGCCCTGCACCGCCCAGGCTGCCCGCCGGCCCTGCGTAGGCGCAGCCGCTGGAGGCAGTGGCTGTTGGCCGCGGCCGGTTGGGAGCCCGGTGGCTCAACCCCCGGCGCGCCGCCCCGCCAGCCCCGCCGGCCACGGGTCGCCATGGTGGCACCCCCCCCCTCTGGGGCTCGTCACCCTGCGGCACATGAGGCGGAGGCCCCGCCCAGGCTCCCTCGGACTTGGAGTCAATGGCGGTGCCTCGCACCTCCAAGTTAATGGCGGGGCTCCGCGCCTCTGAGCTAACGGCCGCGCTCTGCGCCTCCGAACTAACGGCCGCACCCCACGCCTCTGAACCAACGGCTGCGCTCTGCGCCTGTGAGTTAACGGCCGCGTTCCGTGCTTCCTTTAGCAGCCTGTCCCAAAATAACAGCTTTTTCCCTGTAGATGGGATGCCTGGGCTCGGGAGCTGCAAAGAGTGCTCCCGCGGCTGCGAATCCCCACACTCAGCGGACCCACGATCGTCCGCACCCTGCCGGGGTCCCTCCCACAAGCAGTCCTGGGTGGCCTTCCACTTTCCCCGCTCCCGCTGGACTGGCCGAGCTTTTTTCAGTGCCCGCATGACCCCGCCCCATGATTTTAGACTCCGCCCTGAGCCTGAGGACATAGCCTCCACCGCTAGGGCCCCAGTACAATTATCCCATACTTCTGGGCAGAAGATATCCTCTGGATGCCTGATTACCCCAGCGCGCAGGAGCCTCGACACTGTGAGGACAAAATCTCCCGGCTCACAATCTATGCCCCAATCTCTGTGAATTTTAAAAATGACCTTAGCAAGGGGCTCCATCCTCTCCACCGCTGGCTATCGATGCGAGACTTCCTCCTTCACCAGGTCCTGGCGCGAGACTTCCTCCTTCACCGAATTGCGACGCGACACCTCCTCTTCCGCCGGCTGTGACGCGAGCCTTCCTCCTTCGCCAATTTTCTGGCGCAAGACTTCCTCCTTCACCACCCCACGTAAGCCTTCCTCCTTCGTCGGGCCTAGGCACGAGCCTTCCTCTTTCGCCACTCCTGGCGCGAGCCCTCCTCCTTCGCCGAATGTCAGCGGGAGACCCTCCCCTCTTGCCGGTCCTCTGGGAGCGTCCTCCCCGCCAGAGACAGTCCTGCTGCTCCAGCCGCCTTCCACTCGCCCAGGTGATTCCCGCTTCCCGGATTGTTCCCGGGTTTTGGCACCACTTGTTGCCGTCGCTTGGGGCGTGGCGTCCCTGGTCAAGGACAGTTCAGTGGCGGCGCCACTGCCACATGGGCCAAGCACATGCATACACCAATGTGGTGGACAGTAACTGGCCTTTATTAACGGTTAGGCAGGGTCTTTTATAACAGGGGGTAACGGTCAGTTAACGGTAAAAGGGGAGGGGTTCTGCGTGACCTCGCGATATCTCGAGACCTTGCGATATTTCCCCACATCAGTCACACTCCAACACTCTCAACACTCTCTCTGCAAATGAATTTTTTTATCAAGGACATCCCCATGTTGATATGCTGGCAAACTCACATCATGGTACCACTTTCACATGAACAAGCCCTCAGAGTTCAAGAAGAATGCAGAGAATGTGAGGAATGCAAAGGAATTAACCAATCTCCACCACAAAAGTGGCTCCAGATGAAGCTGTGGCCAGGCTTCAGTTGCAAATGAAGAATGTGGTTTTTTTTTTTTCTTCTTTCCTCCATCCAAGTTCAGATGATTGCAGCCTATGCTACAAGACAGCAGAACAATGATTTTTCTTGAAACTATGATCTTGGTCTGATACAACAATTCCTGATAATGTTAGTGTTCAGGAACACATAATCACAGAATGATTATATGCAGGTGCTTTTACTAAGAGCTCTGGGTGTCAGGGGACACAACCCCAAATCTGACTCTGACATGCTTTGGGACCGAACATGTTTTATATTCTATCATTATATAACTTACATATTAATTATTAAACATACATTGTTCTATTGTATACATTGATATCATCCAAGCGTGGATTCCTCGTGATTCCCTCAAACCTCTAACATAGTTTCTCATGATTCTTTCAACAATCATTAGATCTAATCACATCTAACAATTGTATCATTTATCATATACTGACTACACGGCTGCAGTTTCACATGATCTAGCAAATACAAGGTCTAACATTTCCCAGGGCCTACCTTTAACATTTTCCCAGGGCCTACTAAGCCGAACTTTATTTCTAGCTCCCCGAATTTTGTGATTTTAAAATCTTTTACTGTCAATACCTGCCAAAGACAACCTCTAATATTTCCTAGGGAACTCGAACCCCTGATAGTTCTTGGGGACTTGAACTCCAGAAAGGGGGAAACTCTGACTCCCTGAGGTCAGGAACTCAAACTTCTCCCTGATAAGCTTACCCAGGGGCTCAAACCCCCTTAGCTCTCAGAGTCTCTGCTGGTCAGAGTGACCCTGAGATAGGTTAGAAAGTCTCTTTTCCCAGCCTGGTGGTCAAAGAAGGAGTCAGAACTCTTCAGTCCTTGTTCTCAAGGTTGTTTATTGTTTCTTATCTATAAAATTCTTTCTTCTGGCCTGCCGATGTCTGCTCAGCAGGAAAGACAGAGGCACACTGACACCCTCAGGGTGGTGTTGTCTTTTATACTAAAAACTACATGTACATTATTTATCATAACTTCCCAATACCTATCACCTATGTTAGACAGTGAGCTTCTACTCTAAACCAATCTAAAAGTGCCACCATCACAGCAGAAGTTGGAGACCAAGAAGAAGAAGGAGAAAGACTGGACAACACCCAGATTCCTCCATCTTGCCTGCTGAACCCTCATTCTAAAAACTCCCAAAAATCTATTTTTCAGCCCATGACTAACTATTATTCGACTTAGAATTTCGTGGCTTGCAGATCTTCATATAAGGTTGGTAATTTTTTTTTCCATGGGTCAAAATCCAAGTCACAGGGCTCATGGGCTCTGTGCCAGGGTCTCTGAGCCCCCCGGGCAGGGGCTGGAGCCCTCCAGGGCAGCCAGAGGAATTTCCTGGGTTCTGACACTTACCAGTTACTCTGTGTGGGGATTTGCATCCCTTGTCAATAAGCCAAAGGAAAACAATTTAAATGATGCCTTCACTTAGGCCAAGGATCTTGCCTCGAGTCCCGGAAGGTCTCAAGCTGATTTTCCCCCTGAAAATTCCTCAGTGCTGGCTGGAGATCTGTGGATTCATTGAAGCTCTAGGCTGATCTTCTGGCTGCCTCTCCAATTTACTGCCACAAAATCTCCAAAATACTGGAACAAGACCCCATAACACTAATTTGTTTTAAAAAGGCATAATTTATTCAGGCCTGAGGTCACACAAAGGATACTCCTAACCACTCTTGCACACATGATTTTACAAGTAAGCAATTTACATATTACAATTTACCCATTACCATCAAGCCCAGATTCAGTCATTGTTTTGTCTATTCCTACATTCTTGAGCCGGATGTCTTCTTCTTCTCTTCCAACTGTTCTTGCTGGGAAAAGCAGTTTTTGTGTGCCTTGTTTCTCTGTTCACAGGCCCAGTAAAAACTGAATTAATCCCTTTGCTGTCACATAGCATGGAAGCCTCTCTCCAGCTTCCTTCCCTGAGCACTCCTGCTCCTGCAGAGCCACCCTGATAATGGATCTCCGTGTGTTGGACATGGTGGCTGTCACCTTGACGTGGCCAACACTCACCTGGAAGGGCTCCTGGCAGGTGTCCAGGGTGACGTGGCAGCACGCAGTGGTCCCGTTGGTGGTGAAGGACGTCCTCATCTGGGACATGCGATGGTAGGTGTCCTCCAGCCTGCCCAGTGAGCTCTGAGCAGGGACAGCTCCAGGCCCAGCTCCATGGCAAAGCGGTTGTAGTCCAGGGGGTTGGAGAAGAAGATGGCCACGGTGAAGGTGGGGGCCTCATAGACCAGGACTCCACAAGAGCCGCGGAACAGGGGGCTGGAGAACTGGCAGGTGTCAGAGGAGCCTGGGGGCACGGAGGGGCTGGGAGGGACAGAGCTGTGCCCGCTGTAGAAGTGGGTCCTGGGGAGGAGAAACGGGGGTGTGCCATGAGGGGAGGATGGTGAGACCACCAGTGTCACAGACATCTTTTATGAAAAATCCTTTCCTTGGGATTTTTCCTCATGAGAAGCTGAGAGGCCTCAGGAACAAAATGTAAACATTGATTATCTGCTGCTGTGGAATGACACAGGTGCATCTGTGATTGGTCTCATAGTGTTATTTCTTATTCATGGCCAATCACAATCAGCTGGCTCAGACTCTCTGTCTGAGACACAAGCTTTTGTTATTCATTCTTTTTTTTTCTATTCTTAGATAGCCTTCTGATGAAATCCTTTCTTCTATTCTTTTAGTATAGTTTTAATTTCATATATATCATAAAATAATAAATCAAGCCTTCTGAACCATGGAGTCAGATCCTCGTCTCTTCCCTCATCCTAAGACCCCTCTAAACACAGTCACACACCAGGAGATGCTGGTGGAGCAAGTGGTAGGTGGTGGAACCAGCAGGAGACAGTCTCAGCACCACTGGGAGGTGCTGGGAGCACTGGGAGGTGCTGGGGGCACTGCTGGGAGGTGCTGGGAGCACTGGGAGACAAGTAGGAGATTGACAAAGCCCTAGGAGATGCTCTCACCGTGGGATGATGACCCCGCCCTGTGGTGGTGTTCACAGGGGTCTCAGGACGAGGCAAGAAATGAGAATGTTGACTTTATGTTTCAGAAGGCTGATTTAGTATTTTATGATATAGGTTACATTTTAAAAAAATGATATATTAAAACTTACTAAAAGAAGAGAAGATTTCATCAGAAAGCTAGCAGAGAATAGAAAAGAATAGAATGATAATAAAATCTTGTGACTGACCAGAGAGTCTGAGACAGCTGGACTGTGATTAATTATTAATTAAAAACAATTACATGAGACCAATCAAAGATGCACTTGTTGCATTCTACAGCAGCAAATAATCATTGTTTACATTTTGTTTTTGAAGTCTCTCAACTTCTCAAGAGAAAAAATCTTAAGGAAAAGATTTTTCATAAAATATGTCTGTGACTCCACCCTGTCCTGGTTTGGAATGGGAGGAAAATTCAGGGAAGTGATGCAAAGCTTTTTGTGTAACTGATGGGCTGCTGAACCACTGAGAAGCTGGGCACAACTCTGTGAAACACACACGTTAAAAACCAAAAACCCCAAAAACTCTCTCTTTCCTTTCCAATCAACAAAAAAGCAGCAAACCCCAACCTCAACCCCCATCTCAACCACACCAAGCCAAACAGTGTCACCGTGATATTTTATGGAAAATCCCTTCGCCAGGATTTCTTCTCCTGGGAAGCTGGGAAGCTTCAGCTTCTCCCTGTTTTGCTGCTTTGGAATGTGATTTGGAGGATTGTTGACCCAGCATGGGAATTGTTTTAATTGAATCACCAATCCCAGTCCAGCTGGGTCAGGACTCTGGTCAGTCACGGCTTTTTATTATTCATTCTTTTCCAGCCTTCTGATGTATCCTTTCACTTTCTTTAGTGTAGTTTTAGTATATCATTTCTTTTAATATAATATTGAGAGAACCCAGGAAATTCCTCTGGCTACCCTGGAGGGCTCCAGCCCCTGCCTGGGGGGCTCAGAGACCTTGGCACAGAGCCCAAGACCCCTGTGCCTTTGATTTACACCTTGGAAAAAACAATTACCAACCTTTACAGGAAGAATTACAAGTCAAGAAAGTTTAAGTAGATAATTGTTAGTTTGTCAGAGGGTGAAAAATAGATTTTTGAGATTTTTAGAATGGGGGCTCGAAGTCCCAAGATAGAAGAATTTGTGTGCCTTGTCCTTCCTTCCTCCCTTCCTCCTTTTCCTTCTTCCTCCATCTTTTAAGTGATGTTGGCATTTTTAGATTAGTTTAGAGTAAAAACTCCCTGTCTAACATAGGTGATAAGTATTGAGAAGTTATTGTAAATAGTGTACACGTAGTTTTTAGTATAAAAAGATAACACCACACAGTTCCCCATGGGCCCTCACAGGCCCCTCATGGCTCCCTCACAGTTGCCCAAGAGCCCTCACAGCCCCTCACTGTGGATGCCATGGGACAGAGAGAGAGCAACAGCAAGTGTTTCTCACAGCAGCTTGTGAGAATTATTAGCAAGTTGTAAGAATGTGAGAACTTAAGTATAAACAATCTGCAGGTGGTGTTCTTCTACTTCATCTTTCTCTTCTTCTCAAGGACGGTGTATGAAGAATGTTTTTGTTAACGAGCCAATCAGAATATATCGTATCACTCTATAAAAACCGCACGGTTCTCTTGAATTAAACCTTCTTTTAGTCTTTCTGCAATACTGCCTCCTGCCTGTTCCTGTGTCATTCTCGGCGCAAGAGTGACACCTCACGGCCCTTCATGGCCCCTCATGGCCCCTCACAGCTCAAGGCTCTTCACGGCCCCTGAGCCGCCTCCGGCCCCGCCATTGGCGCCGCTCTTTGCTTCTCGCCAATGGCGGCCGAGTCTGCAGTGACGTCACCAGTCGCCGGGCAAAGGAAGGCCTGGGGCTGAGGTACCCCGGGCTGGCCGGGAATGGGGTCCGGGGGTCCCCGGGCTCATGGAAACGGGGGATCCAGGGGCTGGAAGGGGAGGATACCCGGGAAAGGGGGTGCAGGGGGTGTCGGGGCAGAATAAGGGGGTGCAGGGGGTCTTGGAACTGGGGAAGGAGATGCGAAGGGTCCCAGTGCCCAGGAATGGGCATTCAAGGGGGTCCCCGGGGGGTTCCCCAAAGCCCATCCCGGGGGGCAGCAGGAGCTGGCTCAGGAGCTCTGGGCAGAGAAAAGGGGGTGACCCCAGTTTGGGGGGGACATGGGGGACTCACACACGCTCCCGGGGGGACACGACCCCCGGGGACCCTCCCTCACCTTGTCCCGCAGGGGAGGCCGAGCCCCAGCCCAGGCAGACGAAGCCCCCGAGCCCCGGCAGCATCTTGGGGGCCGTGCGGGGCCGGGAGGGGCAGGATCCGGGAAAGGGCGGCGGCTGCCGGGTTCCGCGGCTGCCTGGAAACCACGAACGCGGCGGCAGCGTCTGTGACAGCGGCGCGGCCTCAGTTGCCTGAGAACGCGGCCCTGGCTGGTTGTGCGCAGCCTGGGCTCCTGCAGGCGGCTTCGCTGGGCGATTCGCCAGGGGAATTGTTCGCGGAGCATTGGCCTCTGCAAAGTTCCTGAACGTGCAGAGCATTGGCCTCTGCAGAAAGTTCCTGAATTTCCTTTGAAGGTAAAGATTGACTCAAGTTGAACTTTTTGCTTTTGTCTCATCTGCACTCTGAGAGAGAATGCCAAAGGGAAATACAGGATGGGATCATGCCCGTCTTCTGGTGCAGCAGTTTAGAGGTCTGCACTGTCACAGACATGTTTTATGAAAAATCCTTTGGGTTTTTTCTCCTGAGAAGCTGAGAGACGTCAGGAACAAAATGTAAACAATGGTTATCTGCTGCTGTGAAATGCAACAGGTGCATCTGTGATTGGTCTCCTAGAGTTGTTTCTAATTAATGGCCACTCACAGTCAGCTGGCTCAGATTCTCTGTCTGAGACACAAGCTTTTGTTATTCATTCTTTCTTTTTCTATTCTTTGCTAGCCTTCTGATGAAATCCTTTCTTCTATTCTTTTAGTATAATTTTAATAGAATATATATCATAAAACAATAAATCAAGAGTCAGATCCTCATCTCTTCCCTCATCCTAAGACCCCTCTGAACACCACCACAATGCACAGCTGAGTGGATGAACAATATTTGCTCTACTGATTGTGGGTTTTTTTTGCACTGAAGGAATGCAACATTTTCTAAATGTACTGGTCTATACTTTTTTTTCCCGTCTAGTGGTTGCTTAAACTGCTTAAAGATTAATGATGTCTGTTCAAGTTTCAGTGGGTTGTTATCATCTGGTTATTACAATTATTAGAGAGAGGCCTGTGAATTGAGGTGCAAATGAGACCATATGCCAAAATCAATAGTCTGGATTTTATGTAACAGTAAATGTGAGGAAGAGAGAGAGAAAGGAAAAGAAAAAGAAGCGGGGGGGGTGGTGGGGGGGGGATGGGGGGTTTGGAAGAAGGGGAAGAAGGAGAGTGACAGAGACAGATGAAGTGAAAAACATCACCATTCCATGGATCCCATTGGCATACCATAAAATCCTCTTCTGGTCTTCTCTGTGGTGAGGTCTCGCAAAACATAAGACTCCAATGGATTCATGCAGATTTGGGCAAGGTGGGACTTCCCAGGTGCCTCCCTGGGGTGGGGCAAGTTGGACTCTGTCTATTGATATTTTCAAATAATATAAAATCTTTAGCATCTGTCTGTCCTTTGAGTCTGCCATCAATTGGCTTCTGGATTTTCAGATCTGTTGTGTTACTTTGCGTGCCCTGCAGTCATCTGGTGCAAGGCCTCAGGAATGGGTCTGGGGGCACTGTGGAGGTCTTTGATGGGAGGTTTGTGTGCAAACCTGGCCTCAGCAGACGAGTCTGTGGCTATGACTTGCCCACCTTGAAGCCAGACAGAGCTGATTTTCAGGACAGCTGCTGGGTTTGGCTTTGTTGTGGAGAGGTTTTTCTCTGCAGCCTTGTTTACTTCTCCCCAGCCCTGAGCTAATGGGACAATAGTGTCACCTTTGTCTTGTCTCAAGTTCCCTTTGGCAGCTTAACTCCCAGTGCCAAGTTCCAGTGCAGAGGCATTTTCAGGGAAGGGTGGGCTTGGGTGGTCGCAGCCTCTTTATACAGTTTTGTCCCAATGGGCAGAGAGTCCTTTAGAACAATTTTTAAGCCATTAGCCATAACATTCCAGTCTCTCCCAAGTCCTGTGAGGAGCAGCTGAGAGAGCAGGGGTGCTTTAGCCTAAAGAAGAGGATGTCCACTCTAGCTATTTTCAAGTAATATTTAGGCTGCAGCTTTGTCTGTTCTAACTATTCTTAATGTTCAGATTTTTAGCTCCAGGTTTCAGTATGATCCATCTTTGGATTGCACAAGGCAGCCCTATAGTTCAAATCAAGTCCAACTAGAGGCCTAACATACTAGCTACTTACACCAAACAAGCACTTAGCTACTTTCAAATTATAGAAAATTTTTAGCACCAGTATATGCCTTGAATCTGCCATGAATTGGGTTCTGGATTTTCAGAGTTCCATTGTTGCTTCTTCCAGGTTTTTTGAGGCATTGTCACTCATCTGGGAGATCCTGCCTTCAAAATGGCTTCTGGATTGCCAAAGAAGACCTCGACACCTCGTCTTTTGTCCAGGGAAAGACTGACATCTTTCACTGTAAGTACCCACTGGGCTGTGTTAAGGCTGCAAACTGCCCTGGTGTCCCTGCTCTCAGTGCCCCTGCTTACTGCAAGCAAGAAAATGCTTTAAGTAGGTAATAAGCAGAAATATTCTAGTAAGGCTATGAAACGCAAGTAATAAACGACACAATTATGAAGGTTTCTTTTGAGATGAACAGAGAGGGGGAATTGTGGGAATCTACAAATTTAGAGGGTTTGGGAAAGCTGCAAAAGACAAGCCTCAGATACAGTAGAACTGTGATTAGAGCTAAGCAGTAGCTATGAGATAGGTCAGCAGAAAAATTATTTAAAAAGTAGAAAAGCGAGGACAAAGAGAACAATGGTCTGTGTATTAATGCTTGTCTCGAATAACTCCCTAAGGTACAGAAAAGATTATCTAGCAAGATATTAGGAGGGTTAAAGCTTAATAATGGAGCTCTGTGCATTGTGCTTTAAGGCTTACAAGCAGGTATTGTATTCAAAATAAGCAAGCATTGTTTTAACCAAAGGTATGTGTGCCTATAGTGGTTGGATAGAACTACTGTCAATGTGCTTTTGCTTTGTGTGATTGGTCAAGAAACTTATAAAGGAAGTTGTAACATTAAGTTGTTGGTCTGCTGCCTGGGATGTGAGCTGGTGGCATCTTCCCATTGTCATAACCATGTAATGAGAGTGATGCTGGAAAATAAAACAGCTCAAGGCAGTTCCACAGCAGCCCTGTCCTGTTTTTGATTTGTACATATACCCCCAACCAGCAATAGCCAAATTCAGCCCAAGGTTAATGACAGAAATGCCAATCCCCTCCTGTAACCACACCTTGCACTATTTCTGAGTGTCCCTTCCAGTGTCCTCTGTGAGCCTGGACACGAGGGTGCAAAGTTGAAATGGGCCTTTGGAGTTCTCCTGCACACAGGGACAGAAAATCTTTTCCTTTTCTGGTGATGCAAGCAAACTGCCATGTGCTCCCATCCAGCAGAGCCCTAATTCTGAGTACTGGCATTAGGAGAGATGATGAATGCCTGGTGTCTGCACAGTGCAAAATCCCTTCTCATCTTGGAGTAAAGCCCAGAATAATCCCAACCTCTGTTTTCTTTCAAAACAGCCGAACTAATATTTGCATTTCAAGGAAGGGGATCATGTTCTCTTCTTGCTTACTCCTATGGCCCATCTAAGGCTGAGAGCCAGCAGTGCACAGTGGCAGTTGCATCCCACTGTAGCTGACAGCAGCATGATGTGCCCAAGAGCTTGTGTCAGAGCAGCAGGAATATTGTGGAGAGTGGGAGCTGATCAGCTGAGCATTGAGAGCTGTGCTGAGCTGGGCTTGGAGGGTTTCCTTGGCTCCTTGTGTTGTTCACTCATCACTGATGCTCTAAACAAAGGCTTACAGGAGTGTGGTGAAAACAAGCAATGTGAAGTTTGCAGAGCAATGTTTTGCTGTCTCTTTCTGCTGTAGGAGGGAAAAATTGGGCCAAATTGTTCAGCTGAAATCAAGGTGACCTTCAAGCCCCTGGAAGGACTGGAGTATGGAAGTATGGCTTACTGCAGCATCTCAGGTGCAGCTCCTCTGCCCTGCTTCTCTCCCCCTCAGTGAAGCCATGGGGGAAGCCTGAGCGCACTGGGCTCCCATGGAAGTGCTGGGAAGAGTCCCTGGTCAGCAGGGCAGTGCTGGCACATCCCCCCTGGCCCTGCAGCTTCCAGGGAGTCTCCCGTGCCAGGCCAGGGCTCAGAATGCTGTGTGTGGGTTACTGATCCCAGAACAGCCCAGGCAGTGCAGGGAGAGGTTTTCATGCCATGGCTTTGCCAGCATTCCCTCAAAGGCCAGAGAGCTCCAGAGCAGAACAGCTTTAGTGAACAAGCACTAAGACCCTCCAGGCCCCTGGCCTCCAGGATGGGTCCATTTGCCATGGATCCATCATCAGGTGGGAGGAGCTGAGTTAGAAATGGGCTCCCTGAGCCTGGATCAGCTCCCAGTGCCCAGACAGCAGCAGAGCAGAGGTGGCTGAGCCCCACTGAGCCCAGGCTGTTTGTAGAGGGAGCCCCCTTGGCCAGCAGCTGCTTCTCTCCCTGTGTGGAGTTGTCCCCTTGCAGCTCTCAGTCTGTGGAAACAGAACACAGGGCTGAGTGTCAGAAGGGGAGCACTTGGGCAACAAAGTCCTGTGCTCCTGGGCCTGGGAGTTTGGTAATTGCCAAACTCTGTATGAGCTTTGTGCCTGCACTGAATGGATTTCAAAGCTCCTCTAGGTGCATGGGAAGGAAACCACAGAATCACAGTGTGTTAAGGATGGAATGGACCTTAAAGATCATCTGGTGCCAAGGCCCCTGCCATGGGCAGGGACACCTCCCCCTAGAGCAGGTAGCTCCAAGCTCCATCCAGCCTGGCTTGGAACACTTGCAGGCTGGAACCTCTACACCTTCCCTGGGGAACCTGCTCCAGTGCCTCACCACCCTCACTGTAAAAATTTCTTCCCTAATATCTAACCTAAATCTCCATTCTTTCAATTTCTACCCATTACTCCTTGGCCTGTCACTACAGGACACCAGAGATGTTTTAAACTCAGCAAAATGGTGGCTCAAATTGGAAAGCAGCCCGAGGAATGGGTTAGAAATTAGGAGTCAGCCCCAAGGGATTTCTCCTGAGGGAAGAGAAGGGTGCATATCTTCTCCTGCAGCATCAGGAGCTGGTTGCATCCAGCTCAGAGTCAGGGACTAGCACTGAGGCAGCCTGGAAAATCCAGTGTGACAGAGGCAATGATTGTACTGCAATGGACATCTCTCCCCAGGCCGTGAGAGCAGGCTGCCCCTGCAGCTCAGAGGGGAAGGCCAAGGATCCTTGGTTGAACTCAGCTCTCAGACTCTGAACCTTGGGAACGTTTTTGTCAACACCCCCCATGTCCATGAGGTGAGCAGCAGGGCTTGGGATGGGTCCTGATGGCTCCTGAGGCAGCAGCAAGCCTGGTGGAGCTGTGGAATTGCTGCCAACCTGGGCACTTGTGAGCAGGGAATATTTGATGCACTGCTCAAATCTGGGGGCGTCAGAAAGGTGTGTCTGTTGTTCCTGAAGCCCCAGTCCCTGCTTTTGGGCAGCCTTCCTTAGGGATCAGCCTGGAGGCTTCCTGCAAAACAAGCCCTTGGCCCATGAAACCAGCACTGGCTCCAAAAGCTGCATGTTCAGAGGCTTTTGTGGCAGTGCCAGACACAAGGCACCTTTGCACTGGGCTCTGCAGAAGCAGCTGCAACAAACTGGCTGCCTTTGAGCTTCAGCCCTCTGCAAACAGCTCCCAGTCAGGTGTCCCTGCTTATTCCTGCAAGTGACAGGAAAGCCTTGGGAGTTC
The DNA here is from genome assembly GCF_037042795.1 of Molothrus aeneus. NCBI lineage: Eukaryota > Metazoa > Chordata > Aves > Passeriformes > Icteridae > Molothrus > Molothrus aeneus. The sequence continues at coordinate 1,090,419 of NW_027099068.1, read as the reverse complement.
CCTCCCTTGCTGAGCAGTCCCTCACCACACTTCAGCCTTGCTGCATCCTGGCTCTAGAAAGAGAAAAGTGTTCCTGGGAATAAAGCAAAGGATTTTTCTACCTATTTGCCTCCCCCCAACAGTGTCAAGTTTGGAAAAAAAAAAAAAAAGAGACCAACTGGAGGAGGTAGAAAATGAGGCACTGCATCATGCCAGACACTTTCAAAAGCTTGGCTGGGGAAGAGAAAGACACCCTGGTTTTCTTGCCAAAAGATGGTGCTGTCTGAACATTTTGATGCTGATGCCTCATTCTCAATGTATTGTTTTCATGGTGTGGGAGAAGGTGAATGAGTAGATGGTGCTGTTGGAGCTGTGCTCACTGGGGCAGCAGCAGCTCTGGGGTGATTCACTCCGCAGCTGCAATCAGCCCACGTTGCTCTCAGGGCCAGCTCCCAATGAGCTGGGTGCTGCTGAACAGAGGTGCACTGCTCTGCGTCCATGGGATAAGCCCAGGGTGACTGCAGTTGTGTGCAGTTGCCACTGCTCTGCATGAAAACCCAAAGGCAGAACTTGTCCTGTTGTATCTTTTGACTTCTGCCATTCAGCAACACAAAGCATCTTCTGTTTTTTCTGGGTGTTCATTGCATCATAAGACAAGAGCTCACAAGAAGGGAAGGTTCCACATGTATTTCCACTTTGCTCTCTTGCTGCTGCAGGTGAAACTGATGAACCAAGGAGCTCTTGATGCTCCCTTCACCTGCGTCCCTTCAGGCACCAACATGGGCTTGTGCTTCAAGTTTGCACCCGAGGAGGGCATCATTGCAGCAGGTGGGAGCCAGAGTGTCCAGATCTCCTTCAGTGCCACCGTGCTGGAGAGCTTTGAGGAAGAGTTCCAGTTCAGTGTGGCTGGATCTCCTACGCCTGCCATCCTGACCATCAAGTAAGGACCCTGGCAGCTGGGTGGGCACATGTGTGGCTGTCTCTGGGACATCCCCCACCTACCTCCTTTTGGGGTGGAGCAGAGAAAAAAGGTCTGAATGTCTGCTCTGCTGCTGGCATTGCTTTAGTGTGAGGATGCCTCCTGCCCTGTGTGGTGCCTGGGAGCTGGAATGACTCCTCCCTGCAGGGATCTCCCTGTGCCTTGGGCCCTGGCAGGCAGTGGGATGGATCAGCTTTGGGCAGCAGCTGCTCTGGGATGTCCCACCTGAACACCCAGCAAGGCCCCCAGGGCTTTGCAGATGGGCCAGCCTGGGTGATTCTGCAGCAGCAGCAGGGTTTGTAAAACCTTGTGTGAATAATCCATGCCAGATGGGCAGCAGCAGTGTTTGTAAAACCTTGTGCGAATAATCCATGGCAGATGGGCAGCAGCAGTGTTTGTAAAACCTTGTGTGAATAATCCATGCCAGATGGGCAGCAGCAGCCTCAGCTCAGCTCTCATGGCCATGCTGTGGGGCACAAACCGTGCTCCCAGCTCCTGTGCACAGAGTGCTCTGGTGCCTCCTTTGCACAGCCAGCAAAGGGCTGATGTGGGAGTCAGGAACTGTGCAGCAGGAACTGTGCCAAGGACTGGGGCACCATCCTGTGGGCTGGTGCCATGGCAAGAGACAATCCTGGCCCAGCCAAAGGGAGAAGGGCTGATCACAGGGGAGGCAGAGCTCAGTCCTCAGCACCACAGCAGCGTGAGGCCTTGTCCCTGCCAGCCTGAGCCATGTGCTGCTGGGATAATGCAGTGGAAGCAGGAGAGCTCATGCTGGCTGCTCTGCAGCTTTGAGGCTGGGCTACTGCTCTTGGGAGGCACTGGCTCAAGGCAGTCAAGAAATGAAAGCAATCTGCACTGGATGTTACCAATAAGATAAGGGAGATGGATAAAGAAGAACAAGGAAGTTATTCCTTAGCAAGAGAAAAGTGGTGAGTAGGTGTGCCCATAGTGGAGAAACAATGATGCTGGCTTTGTTTTTGGAGGAAAAGTGCTGCTTTTTTCTTTTGGAAATCAAGAGGGAACCTTTCACCATCAAAGAATTGATTCTCCTCTGTCCCTCCCCCAAAGTGGTCATGGGGTGTTTCTGCATAAGCAGCTTTCTCCTGGAGCAAGGGCAGGTGTCTCTTGTTGAGATGTGCAGAGCAGAGCCAGGGCCAGTCCTGTGAATACAACACAAGGCCCAGGTCACTGCTCCTTGATTTTGAACCAAAGGGCAGAGTGGGCACTGATTGGCATCAAGCATGAAATCAACTGGTGAGTCTTGTGCAGCTCCAAGTGCTGATTTCAGGGGATGTTGGTGACTTTTGGAGTGTGTCTGCTGAGTTCAAGGCCAGGTGAGGTGCTGTGCTAGAGTCAGGACAGCCTTGTTTGGTTGTTTAGGCTATTGCTCTTGGCTGTGCCAGCTGGGGCACTGCTGACAAGCTGGTCCTTTCCTCTAGGATTCATCTGTCCCCTGGGTAGAACTGTTGCTGCTCTTTCCAGAGGATGTTTGGGAATGCCCTGGATTTGTGTCTCAGAATCTGTCTGTAATGATTGGGTGGGTCAAACTCTCCTGGGAAAGCTCCTCCATGGCAACAGCAGTTGCAGCTAAGAAGGAGCAAAGCAGGGCACCTGTGGCTGGCAGGGCTGCTTACAGAAGTTTGTGGGGACACCTTGATGTCCATCCCATTGCAGATGGGGAAACTGAGGCACGGAGCCACGTCTGGGTGTGTGTTCAGGGTCCTTCATGGGACCCCCAGCAACCCAGGGGCTTCTCCTGCCTACCCTGTGCCCAGAGCCCATCAGGGGCTGTTGGCTGCTGCCACTTGGCTTGAGCTGCCCCCTGTGCACAGGGCCCTGTGCTGAGCACACGGTGCTGTGTTGGTTGGAAACCCAGGGTGCCCTGAGCCCAGGTTTTGTGCCCCCGAGCCACAACAGCCGGACCTTTGCAATCCCTTTAACCGAGCCCTTTCCTGCTCTGTCCTCGGCCTCCAGGGGCAGTGTCACTGCACCGAGTTTACACTTCGACCTCCCTGAGCTCGACTTCGGGGACATCTCCTTTGGTGAGTGTTGCCTGGGCTGGGACACAGCGTCAGGGATCTGTGCCTTCCAACAGAAAAGCATCCCTCGCTCCTGGTCTGCCCCAGCAGCCTCTTCAGGCTGTGAACTGCAGGGCTGCTGCTGCTGCCTCAGGGGGCATTTTGCCATTGTGAGATCCAATGGGAGCAAGGAATAGAAAGTCAGTATTTTCTGGTGTCTCTGTGCTGCTTGAAAAGACAGATGTCTGCCAAGGAAGGTGGGAATCTTCCTGCAATGGAAAGATGAGCCATTCCCTCCAAATTATTATCCCTTTGAAATGACAGGGCTCCCAGGCAAAACTATGGGAAAAGGAATAACAGTTCTTTCCTAGACTATCTCAGGAGAGCACAGACAAGAAGGCAAGAACAGACGTTTCCCAGGGGCCAAGTCCCGTTTTTCCCCTTTGGTGGAGTTGTGGTCACAGCAGGAGGAGCTGTGGGCTCTGGCAGGGCAGGGATCCCCTCCCAGCCGGTGCGGGAAGGGAAGGGAAAGAGGAAATGCTCCTTTTGCAAACCCCCAAAGGGCAGGGGGATGTGGGCAGTGCCCAGCAGCAGCAGGCAGGAGCGGGGCAGGCAGGCAGGGTCGATGCCAGCGCTGAGCTGCAGCCAGGGCAGTCCCGGGCCAAGCACACAACCTCCCGCAGCAGCAGCGGCCGAGCTGCGATCCCCAGCGGGAGGAAGGGAAGCTCCGCTCCCTGCCCAGCCTCAGCTCCCACTGCACAGCCGCCCACGGCATCACGCCACAACTCCCAAAAACCCCAGCAGAAAAGCCCAGCCCAGGGCCAAAACCCCCCAAATCCCCCTTCCCAGACCAAGGGCAACATTCACTGCCAAGCCTAAACCCAGGACAAGGAAGTTCATGAACTTCTGATGGAAACTCATTGCCTTTCCTGAGCTGCTTCTGCCCCAGTCTGCATCACCACAGAGGCACTTGTCAAGTTGCCTTTTGAAGAAATGAAACAAGAAAGGCAACAGATGGAAATATGATTCTGAAGCAGGAGATTGATCCTGCTGAATGCCATTTCATTCCTAAGGTCTCTTCAGCTGAAGGCAGCTGTTGTGTCTTTGCTTCTTTGTAACTGTTGACTGTTGTCTGCATGTGCTGGCCTCAGTCTCATTTGAGGTTTTGACACCTGGGTTTGTCCTTTTTGTGCCTCTCTTGCCTCCCTGCTGGAGTCCCTGCTGGAGCTGGCAGTGGTCACTTGGATGGGCACAGAGAAGCTCTGGGCTGCAGCTGCTGTTGTTTATTCCCCCCATATGTGTTCCAGTGACTCTTGGTGAGCAGGCCTGGGGAGAAGTCTCCTCCCCACAGAGCTGCCAGCCCAGCCAGTTGTGCACTGCAGAGCAGGCTGTGGCTGCTCTGCGGGCTCTGCAGGACATCCCCACCATGAGTGGCTGTATCTCTGGCTTTGCAGGATGGAAAGCAAATCTCAGAGCTAGAGTGGGGGAAACCCTTGCAGGCAGCAATCACAGTGAGCAGCATGGCTGTGATGTCCCTGTTTGTTGGGTGAGGTGGGACCTGGTTCCTAATTGCTGATCTCAAACCAAGGCTTGGGTGTGCCCCCAGTTGAGTGGGCTCTGAGCTGTCATGTGCTCAGTCTGTTTGGCCCAAACCAAGAGATGCCTTAAGGATCCTGCAGAGACAAGCTGCATTAGGGTGCTTTGCATCACGTTCTAGTTCCTGATTCCATCCTCACTTTCTTTTGCTGTAGCTTCTTCTCAATGACAACTCACTGTTTATATATCTTGAAAACGGTGGGAGTGTTGGCAGGCTGACCAGGCAATTTGACAGCTTGAATTCTCAGAGTAAATGCTGGGTCTGGGTGCACACTCATCACTGAGAGAGAACTGGTGCTGGTTTGGGGCAGGTGAGGGAGCTCCTCCCCATCACAAAGAGAGAAGCTTGCAGTGTTCAGCAGGTCTAGGAGTGGGCATTTTCGAGGCTGCAGTCTGGAATCTGTGTCAAAGGGAACTCAGTAACAATTCATTCCTCATGCAGCTTCTCGCTGAGCTGTAGTTCAGCTAATAAAGAGCTCAACTCCAATCCCACTTTCATCCTGCCAGGATATTCCCCCCAGGATCATGCCCTCATGGGTGCCTGAATGGATATTTGTGTCCTTCCCCAGGCTTTCCCTGCACGCGGCGCTGCCGCCTCACCAACAGCTCCCCGGTGCCCCTGACGTTCCAGCTCCGCATGTCGGACGATGGCACGCAGCCGGCTGTGGACAGCGTGGATCAGATCCACAGGGACACTGACCCGGCCTGGAGGGAGGGAATCCATTTCTATGTGCAGCCCAGGGAGTTCACCATGAATCCCAGCCAAGGCACCATCCTGCCCCACGGACACCAGGATATTGAGGTACGGCCAGAGCCCAGCCACAGATGCTGCAGCACCAGGGCTGGAGCTGCACTGCAGTGTGGGAGGGCTTTAGCTCTGGTGCCAGCTTTGAGCATCCTGGCAGTGAGAGATCTGCACTGCTGGGAGGCCTCTGCTAGCTGGCTTACTCGGGATGTTCCTCAAGGAGCACTGTTTGGTTTCCAAAATCATATGCTGAGGTCACATACCTTATGGTCAAGGCCTGAAGCCATTCTTGTGTTTTTGAGAGTGAGTTATTTGATTGCAAGTGGGCAGCAGAAGGATGAGGGCAGAAGGTGGCTGTTAGAGAGATGTCATTGTATAAAGCAGTTAGCTTTTCTTCTTGGTCTCATTTCCCCCCTCCTGGGGAGCAGAATGATTTGTGTTCACTGCAGGAATCTCCAGTGGGGACAAAAAACTCTGCAGCCATGAACTGCCCAGCACCTGCTGGGCCACACTTTGCCCTCAGCTTCCTGCTGTGAAGCTGAACTCATTGTGTTCAAGTCAGGTTTCCTCTGCATGGATGTCTTTGTAGTCAGATGAAAAATTGGCCCCTTAATTTGAATGCAGTGGTGCATAGAGCTTTAGTCTAAAGTTTTAATGTAGCTGACCTGTGCCCTGATAGCAAGGGGTGTTTAACAAATCTGGCATTGCCAGAAGGCTTTTGCTACTCTGAGACTGTGCTCTACACGTGGAGCAGCAGAAGAATTAAGGCCAAATATCCTCCCTCAGGAGCTGGAGGATATCACACGTGGGTAATGAGCTTATGTAAGGAAGAATTGACTGTTCTTCTCTCCCACCAGGTGACCCTGTGCTCCAACACGGTGATGGAGTTCTACCGGAGAATGCTGGTGGACCTGGAGGGTATTGGCAGGGGAGTGGCAACCCTGATCATCACAGCCAGGTACCAGCCCTTGCCTGGCCCCCCCAGGCACTGCCTTGCACAGGCTTTGCTGGCTGCAGCTGCCAAGGAGAAGTGCTGCTGAATGGCCTCATGTTGTGCCAGCTGGACATGAGAACAGCAGTGCTTGGACAGCAGCCTGTGGTGAAAAGCACCCCTGCTCACAGCCCAGCACGGTCCTGGGCCCTCCTCTAAAGGCACCAGGAATGATATCATTGATTGGCCTGGTTTTTGGTGCTTGAGGTGGAACAAATTTCCTGAGGGCCTCCTCTCCTTCTTCTGCAAGAGGTGGAGTTGTGCTGGTTGTGAGCACCGTGCACTGGTTTGGGCCACACCAAGCAGCTGCTGAGAGTCAGGGTCTGGCTCTGTCCATGAGGGCCCATGGCAGGGGGGAAGTGGCTCCCAGCAAGAGTGGTGAGGGCAAGGTCTTACGAGGGGAAAGCAGCCCTTGATGTGGCAGGTCAGCTCCAGTTATTCTCCTTCCCTCTGCTTCCCATTTTGAGCTTTAATGTTGTCAGAGTTGAGACCAAAAGTCGTTGTTGCTGCAGCAGAATTCCATGCTGCTGTGCTGCTGTGGGTGTCAGTGTGATGCCCAGAGGGATGCAGCTCCCTGGCGCTGTTCCCTGTCCCAGGCAGAGCCATGCAGGCAGTGCCTGGGCTGCCATTCTGTAAAGCAGGTGGAGCTGGGGCCAGGCAGGGCCTGGAGCTGTGCAGTGAAGGAGCCAGGGAGCTGCAGGGCCTGGCAGGGGCTGATCAGCCCCTCTGTGGGGCAGCTGCTGTCTCGTGCCCTCCAGGGTTGGGGCAAAGAGCTGAGTTCTCAGGCAGGGCAACAGCACCATGGGAGAGAAGGGAGTCATTTTTACTGAGACACTGGAGTTGTGTGTTCCTTGAGCCTTAGGGAGCACTGATCCTTGTTGGGAAGGCTCCCCCAGAGCTCGTGCTCACTGGGACTGTTCCAGGAGTCCTTGCAAGCCTTCTTGGGTAAAGGAGGGGCTGAGGCAGCTGTGGCTCAAAGTGCTCTGCCTGGGGCACTTGGCAGCCTCTGGGTGCTGCCTCTCAGGGTTTGCCCCTCCTTGACAAGACATGTTGGAGTGGGAAGAGGTAGAAGGCAATTTATCCCTGTAGGGCTGTTCAATGTGCATTTGACAGTGACCAATGTGTTCTGCTCCATTTCACAATCTTTGGGGGGAAACGTTCTCCATTCTCTCAGTATCTCTGATTGCCCTGGGGTCATCTCTTTGCCCAGATGTCTTGTTCCTGAGCTCCAAGGGTCCTCCCCAGTCCCGCTGTATGATGAGTGCCACCTGAAGGTGCCATATGAGAGGAAGATCATCATTAGGAATCCCAGCCACCTTCCTGGCTGCTACGGGCTTATTCCCCAGGTTTGGCATCACATCCACCTCCTTCTGTCAAATATTACTGAGGAGATTATTAGGGGAAAAAAGGGTTTGGATAAGACCTTGCTGGTTTCTATTCAGTCTTATAGATCTGCTGAGAGCAGGATCCTACCCGACTGTAGGTTGTGAAAAGCTGCTGCATCCACAGACACCAATGCCTGTGCTGGCAGCCTCCTTGCAGGTTCCCCTGGGAGTGCTAAGCCTACAATTCTTGCATCTTGTTTGTGCCTTTTACCTTTGTGCTGGGGCATTTTAAACGTGTGTGTAAGTTGCTGTTGCGGTGGATGTTAAGGAGTCTAAAGTTTCTTCAGAGGTGTCTCTGAAGTTGCATTTCATTCTGTCCCTTCCAGAAACGCAAGGAGGACTCTGCTGTGCTCTACTCCAGCCCCAAGCCCTATGGGATTGTGCAGCCCCAGAGCACAGCAGAGATCCCAGCTGTGGTGGAAGTGCAGGCCCTGGGCACTCATGGCACCAGCGCTGTCATCGGCGTGTTGGGGGATGAGAGAAACCCACTGGTGAGGGCAAGGGGAGATGTGAGCCTGTGTGCAACTGCTCCTGGCAGGGTGCACAGGGACAGGGATTCTGCCGGGGAAAACAGGCCCAGGCTGCTGGGGAGAAGGACAGGAGGGATGGGGGGCACAAACAGCTCCTGCCTTAGAGGTGGCAATCTTAGTGTCTGACACAGAATGGAGTTTGGCTAAGCTGGAACCCAGGGTCATTTCAGTTCATTATTCTTTCACATGCTGTTAACTTTGGAAACATCTGGTTGAAAATGTCATCTCTCTGAGCAGAAAAGAGGATGTCAAAAGACTTTGGGGAACCTTGAGATTTCTGTAAAAGAAAGGAAACCTGGCATTTGAAGAGTGGTTGCAAGGATTGAAACTTAGATTAAAACATATAGAAATGGGGATGCCAAATTCCCTGGATAGCACCAAACATCTGAACCTGGGCCATTGTGGCACTGCCTGTAAATCAGTGAACAGGAAGGACAGGCAATGCAGGCTGTGCCAGGGAGCCCGAAGTTTGACCAAACAGTTGCTTTCAACTCTCAGGCTGCTTCCCTTAAAGAGGAGGGTTTCTCCCCACCAGAAGAACCTGTTGTTTAACTGTCAGCCTGGTCTTGACTAGAGATTTCTTGCAAAGGCAAAAGCTTTGGGCCAATAATTTGTAGTTTGAAAGGTTCTTATACCTTAATCCCTTTCAATTTGGAGGTGAACATGTAATTTTCTTTTTCCCCAAAAGCCCAGCATTTCAGCTAGAGAGTGGTAGGTGTCCCTAAAGAAATAACTTGAGCAGGTTTGAGCTGTTGAAGGTTTTTTAGGTTTCCCTGTTGTGGTTTGTTTTGTGGTGTTTTAACTCTTTCTTGCCTGCTTCCTGGCACAGAGAGCACAATTACGGAGCTCAGGACGGCTGGCAGAAATCTCCCCAAGCCCAAGGCTGGCAGAGCTTGGCAGGATCCCAGCACCACAGCCACAGGATGGATGGATGGATGGATGGATGGATGGATGGATGGATGGATGGATGGATGGATGGATGGATGGATGGATGGATGGATGGATGGATGGATGGATGGATGGATGGATGGATGGGGAATGCAACCTGAGTCACCTGGGAGTGTTGGAAAATGTCAACCAACCCCCCAGCAGTGTCAGGGGAGCATTCCTGATTAATCCCTGGTGGAGTTGCAGAGTTTCTGGCCTTGGGCACTGGGGGGGCTGTGCTGGCTGGGCACTGGCTGGGTCTGCCCCTCGGTGCCTCAAATCTCACCTTTTTGCTGCCTTCTCTGTCTTTTCCTCTCCCACTGTGCTTTCTGCATCCCCACCAGGTGTTCATGCCTGTCCTCTGTAGTTGCTCAATGCAAGCAGTTGCAGCTGCTGCAGCACCTCAGTGTCATCCCTGGGCTGCCTTTGGAACAGACCTGCTCCAGCCTGGATTGGGAAGGGCTGGATCCAACCATTTCTCAGTTCAGTGTGCCAGCACCCACCCAGGGGCTGCATCCTGGCCAGGAGCTGCTGGTGCAGGTGTCCCTCCCTCCCACTGCAGCTCCCTGTTCATAGTTATTTATTTTCCAGAGATGAGCTTAACCCACTGAAATTCAAACCCCAACCACTGAAGGAGAAGAGAAGCAGTTTGGATTCCTCAGCATCTCAATGGAGGCACTTCAAGATCAGAAATGTGGAGGAGCCAATCACAGCCCTGAAAGAAGTGCAGGATTTTCCCCACTCTTCAGGAGCAGAGGTAGATTTTCTTGTACATCCAGTGCTTGTGTTCCTCCCCAGCCTGCCAGCACCAAGTCCTGCTCATGCTGAGCTCCCTTTTTGCTGCCCTGCTCTGCTGTGCCCTGCCAGTGGGCTGGGCAGCAGGGCCAGTGGCTGGACATGGGCTGAGGGGGAGGGAGACACAGGAGAGTTTTCCTTGGAGAAGCTGACTCAGATCCTACAGGCCTGTGTTGAGTGAGGGATTTTTTGCCTTGTTTCCTTCCCAGTGTAAGATGAGGCTTTTCTCTGCATCCTCATGGTCAGACCTCCAGCTTCCTTCCCAGAGCTAGCTGGGATGATCCTGATCTCCATGGAGCCTCTTCCCAAGGCAGCCAGACTCCCTGTTTGCAGGGCTCTGCTTTCACCCAGAGCTGCTGCTGCACTGCTGGCCCTGGAGCTGTCTGACAAAGGGAGACTTTTCAAAGTGGCTGTCTCTTCCTCCCAGCACAGAAAATGGCTTGTTTTTCAGGTGCCAGCACCAACTCCTGAGCACCCTCACCTGCCACGGGGCTTGGAGGGATTCAGGTGCTCCCTGGACGTGGCGCACGCTCCCCTGGGAGCGGAGAAGGCAAGAGGGAATCTGTCTCACTGCCCATTGTCAGTGTGGCAAGCAGGGCTGGAGCTGCCAGTGCCACTGGGGGCCCTCAGCATTGGCCAGAGAGGGGCCTCCCATCCCTGCAGGCCCATCACAAAGTGCTGCTGGAGCAGCTGCTTGTTGGAGAGGCCGTGCAGGACATGTTGTAGGGCTGCCCAAGGATGCTGTGCAGCACCTGTGGAGGGCACTGCTCCCCCTGGAACTCCTCAGGTGCTCCACGGGAAATTTTGGCAGGAGCTTTTGCTGTAGTACCTTGAGAAAGCAGCATTTAAATCAGAGAGAGAGGGAAAGAGCTTCAGGAGTCAGATGAGCCGGGCTGGACTCCTTCGCTCAGCTCCAGGAGCTCTCACTCTGAGTCTCCTCCTTTTCTAAAAGCAGGAAGTTTTGAAAATTTTAAAGGCAAATTGTGCATCAGAGAGAATTCCTACTGCCAGGAGACATCCCAGTTCACTTTCATGTAATGTACTAATTAATGCATTGACCCGTGAGGATGGGAGAAGATTTTCCTCATGGTCCCTGCACTGGTCAGTGGCATGGATGCAGGATGAGGTGAAGGTGATTCTGGCAGTGTTTGGGGAATAGGCCCCTCTGGCTACAGCTGCACTTTGCTCCAAGATGCTCTTCTGCATCCATTTCCATGCTCAGCACCTCAATCTCTCCTGTCTTCCATCCAGGCTTTCAGTATCCTGCCAGTGTCAGGTGTGCTGCAGCCAGGAGAGAGCCAGCAGGTCTCCTCCACCTTCTCTGGCCTCCTCAACAGCACCTGCAATGTCAGGGAGCTGTGCCAGTGGAGGGAGGCCCCAGCTACGAGGTGCTGGTGCCTGGGGAGGCCTCACGTGTCAGCTCCTCCCTGAGCCCCCGGGAGATCAACTGTGGCTCTCAGGCCCCTCTCAGGGAGAGGTGAGTCAGCCTTCCATGGGCTCCTGCTCTGCCATGGGTTATTGTCCCTGCAGGGCTTCCCTGCTCCAAGGACTCTGAGCTCAGAGGTGCTGCACAGCAAAGGCCAGCAGCAACACAGGGATGGCCACTCTGAGCTCCCTGGCTGCCAAGAGAGGAAGGACCTTCTTCTGCTGAGACAGAACATCATCTTCTCTATTTGAGTGCTGAGCCCTCCTGGCTTAGCTGCTGCCTGCAGGGAGCTGGGCTCTGGGCTTGCCTTGGCACTGCCTCTAGAGGTGTCTTCAAGTCCTTGGTGTTGAGTGGCATCTTCTTCATCACCTCCCTTCTTCACCAAAACTGTGGGATTGTGCTATGGGCAGGCGTGGGGCACAGAGCAAACCTTGCTTTGGGTCCTGCTCCTGCCCCAGATGAAGTCCTTGCACTGCTGATCTGCCAGGCTTCTCCTTATGCTGGGACAGCAGCCAGAAAAGCTCATGTCCTTTAGGCTCCCCTGCAGCTGCAGCCATGGGCAAGCACAGGAGAAGCTCAGCTCCAGCAAGGCAGCCCAGCTCAGGACACACAGGCCAAGGCTGGAGCTGGGAGTGGAGGCTGCTTCAAGCCAGCCTGTGCATCAGGACTTCTTCAGGCCAGGCTGGAGTTGGTTTCATGGGGAGGAGAGGGACGAGGCTGCTTCCAATGGTTTCCATGGTGTGGAGAGCTAGGGATCTGCGTGCGGAAGATCTCGGGCTGTACGGGTAGATAAGAAGGCCCCCCTCACCCTGCAGTCTGACCTTTGCTCCGTACCTGGCCACACCCGGCCGGACGTGAGCAGAGGGAAGTGACACAGACTGCCCAAGCCATAAATACCCCTGAGACCCCTCAATAAATGCCATTTGCTGTCCACCACATTGGTGTATGTAGCATTGGACCGAGTGACCCTGGGCCTTGGGTCACCGTGCCGGACCTCCTGAACCAGGTCGCCACGCCGTAACGGCAACATCTGGTGCCGAAACCCCAGGAAAGTTGCAGCGCCTGGAGTTCGGGATTTCGCCTGGACAGGGGACCGGCGGCTGCACAGCAGGCCTAGTGCAGCGGGGGGGACACCCCCGGACCAGCGTGGACCATGGAAGCCATAGCGAAGGTCGTAACTCAGATGCATGCTCAATGGGGGATTGATTGTAAGCTAAAAGATTTATGTCTTGCTATACCGAGACTTATTAAGCTGGGGGCGATAGACAGGTGGATATTCTCCATTCGGAGATATGGGATACTTGTACAAATGTTTTAGCTGAGGAAACTATGTCCTCAGGCTCAGGGAAAGCTCTAAAGTCATGGGGCAGAGTCGTGCAGGCTCTGCAGAAAGCTAGAGAAGAGCAGGAGACCTGGAAAGCCGCGCAGGCTTGGTTATTAGCCACGCCGCAGTTGGGGGTGGGCGCGGCAACGCAGACCGCGGAGGGCTTCGATCAGATCGGCACCGTGGAACCGCGAATGCTGGATTCCCCTGAGCAGACCGCTTCACCATCAGAGGGGGGGGAACGCGCGCGGGCGTTTTGGCGGGGGTTAACGGAGGAAGCGCGGGAGGCGGCGAAATTGCCGGACCCCGAAGGGGTGCATAAAAGCGCACCCCCTCCGTATGCGTTTGAAAATGGCGCCGAACCGCATGTTCAGGGCAGAAAGGAAAACACGGGGGGCGGAAATGCGGTCAGCCTGCTTAACAACGCATGCACGGGCGAGCGGGGGGGACGGGGCGGCCCCCGCGGAGGAGCGTAAGGCCAATCAGAGCGCTCAGTTCACTTTAGGTCCTTATAGGGCAAGGACCTCCCCCAGCAGGAGGTGGGGGGATGTGACTGTGGTCACAAGGGTTTTCAGGATGAAGAAGAGACGAGAATGTTGACTCCATGATCAGAAGGCTTGATTTATTATTTTATGATATATGTTACATTAAGACTATACTAAAAAGCAATAGAAAGGAAAAGGTTTCTTGAGAAGCTAGCTAAGCTAAGAATAGAAAAGAATGAATAACAAAGATCTGTGTCTCAGACAGAGCAAGAGCCAGCTCTGCCATGAGTGGTCAAGAAATCCAAACACCCACAGGAGACCAATCACCTGTTGCATTCCACAGCAGCAGATAACCATTGTTTACTTTGGTTGCTGAACTGCAGCTTGTCGCAAGGAAAAATCCTAAGAAAGGATTTTTCATGAAAGATGTCTGCGACATGTCACCTTTTTTTATTTAGTTAAATTAAAAGGAAAAAGTGTTTGTAATTTTCTCTGCTGTACTCATGCCGAAGAAAAAGACAAACACTTGACAGGTTATCTGTTGCCAATCAAACTCCACTCAAGTGCTCCTGTGGAATGCACTGGGAATTTCTTCACCCGTAGAACATAAAATTCTATCATATTACTAAAACAATTCTATAATATAAGAAAATGCAAAAACAATGCAAAGAAAATTCAAGTCCAAGCAGCTGAGTTTCAGGAAAAGTCCATGGCTTGAAGATGTTCCTCTTTGCCATATCTGAAAGTTTCTTTTGGTCCTGAAACAGGCTTGCTACAGAAAAAGGTCCATCAATATTTATCAAAAGTCCATTGACAGTCTTCAAACAATTTTGAGAAAATTAGAAAATTTCTGAAATGTCTTGCCACAGCCCTTCATTGAACAACTTGGGCTGAAGCCAATCCCTGGCTCCTCAATGCCTCTGAGCTGCTGCCAGCTCTTTCACCCTTTTTTATTCAATTTAATTTTTTTTTTTTTTTTTTTTTTTTTTGTCTTGTCGGAAAGAGCAGCAGCAGCAGCAGCAGAGGAGCCAGAGAGAGGCCCTTGGGGGCCCTGGCCCATGTGGAAGGATCAGGAACCCCAGACCTGGCCCACTGAAAGGTGGCCCAGGACCAGAAGGGGGAAGCAAAGCCCCCAAACTCAACAGGAGGCTGGGAGGTGGCCCTGGCCCAAGCAACCAAGCCAGACAGCCCAGGCCCAGCCCCCGAGGCAGGCTCTGCATTGGCACAGACCCGCACCCTTTTGCCAGTACAATGGCAGAAGGGGTGACCAAACGCTTCCTTTCCCCAAAATCACCGAGGCCTGCCGGCAATGGGAAGACAGAAGCTGTCCCGAGAAACTTCGTCTCGGGTCTGGGGATGTCCTTTCCCCACAGCAGACAAGCGATGCTCGCTTCCTGCTGTGCCCTCTGCCTCTGCAATGCAAATGCACCAGGTGTTCCTCCCATCTGCCTCACGGCACCACCGCCACCCGCTCTGGGCTGGGGACCAGAGGCAGAACTTCCAGGACCCACCTCCCCCTCGCCGCTGGGGCGTGCGAGGGGCGGCAGAGAGATTCGCATCCCCCAGGGAGAAAACCCGGACCAAACACCCCCCAACCCGCCAAGAATGCTGATCTTGAAAACAGGCAGTCGCGCTGCGCCCACAGCCAGCTGTCGGGCCATGCCTCCTCCACGGAAGGACAGGCTGACGCCCTCTTCCCCTGTCCCAGCTCCCCCCGTAGGGGCAGCCCCGGGACAACCCGAAAAGCTCGGGGAGGAAGTCACGCTGGATGCAGGAGGCGCCTCTGCTGCTGCCGCCGGCTCCAAGGCAGCCTCTGACGCGGACATGGAGAACGGAGTCCCCGCAGGGGCAGGCAGCGGGGCCGCCTGGGGAGGCGGCGGGGGCGGCGGGGGCGGCACGGGGTCGGCAGCTTCTTCTGCGCCGGACTCTGACATCGGCCGCGGAACCGCAGTCGCAGAAGGCGGCGGGACGGCCGGGGGGAGCGGTGGATCGCTGTTGCCCAGCAACATCGGCGCAGCCGCGGGAAGCGGTGTCTCTGAGATAGATGCAGGCAGGGAAGCCGGTGGAACCGCGGCCGGAGCGCCCACAGGCTCCCCCGGAGGGGCGGCCGCGGGACGGGCCGCGCGGGGAACCGCCCGCACCCGCGGGGCGGGTTGGGGCGGTGCCCGTGGCGCTGGCCGGGGCGGTGCCCGTGGCGCTGGCCGGGGCGGCGCCGCCCACTCCCATCCCCCCTGAGAGCAACGGGAGGGGGGAACAAACGGCTCCGTCTGAGCATGCTCCGAAGACGCAGTAAAAAAAACTTCGGCTGCGGGCGAAACTTCGCCCCCCCACTGTGGTTCGGGGGGGCTGGAAAGCAGCAGATCGTCCCCCTCCAAAGGGTCTTCCCCCAGAATTGGGGGGAACGGGGCTTTCCCCTTGCAGTTAGCAATCCAGGGAAAAACAGCTGCTCTCCGTTTCAAGACTAGAAAGAGCTTCAAAAAGGTTGGATAAATCGAGGGGCATCCGAACCCCCAGTATAAAAAGAATTGGAAAATGGAGCCCATACACTCCCAGACAAACACATCGAGGGCATATAGCACATTCGTAAAAAACCCAAAGAGCTTCGCCCATCGAAAAAACTCATAGAGATCTACCTCCAACAGGAGAATTCTGTCCTCTTCACCCCATTTTTGCCAGAGGGCAATAAGTTTCTCCTCTGAAGGGGAGAATGGAACCTCATCCTCTAGGGGAGGAGTCCTCCAGATGAGCAGCCACAAACTGCGAATGACCTCATCTTTAGGAGGGGAAAAACCAACAGTACCTTGTGACAGTGTCCAGGACTCTCTGGCTATCTGCATGGTTCTGCTGAGCTTTCCGAACATCTTCCTGGAGGCTTTTCAGAAGGTTCCCTTTGTGGTCAGCCTTGCTGTGAACTCTGTCCAAATTCGGATCTTCAGTTCTTCAGCTCCTGGCTAGAATCCACTTCTGTGGTCACTTGTGAAGCAACCATCAATGCCACACATTTGAGATTTACCCAGTGCAGCAATGCTCCTCTGGTGGTCTCACCAAGTGATGATTGTCCTCCTCAGTCGGGGGTCACCAATTGTGACTGTGGTCACAAGGGTTTTCAGGATGAAGAAGAGACGAGAATGTTGACTCCATGATCAGAAGGCTTGATTTATTATTTTATGATATATGTTACATTAAGACTATACTAAAAAGCAATAGAAAGGAAAAGGTTTCTTGAGAAGCTAGTTAAGCTAAGAATAGAAAAGAATGAATAACAAGGATCTGTGTCTCAGACAGAGCAAGAGCCAGCTCTGCCATGAGTGGTCAAGAAATCCAAACACCCACAGGAGACCAATCACCTGTTGCATTCCACAGCAGCAGATAACCATTGTTTACTTTGGTTGCTGAACTGCAGCTTGTCACAAGGAAAAATCCTAAGAAAGGATTTTTCATGAAAGATGTCTGCGACAGGGGGACCCCAGGGGGAGGGAACGGCCTGACCCCCGCAAGAAGGGGTGGGGTCGGAGCCCGAGAAAAAGGCAGAGCAGCCCGGAAACGTCCAGGCAGTCGACTTCCGACTCGGACTCGAGCTCTGAGCTCCGAGCTCGAGAGGGGATCGGGGAGTTCCGACTCGGATTTGGGTTTTAACAGAAGGAGAGCAGCGGCATACAAGGTCACTAGCCACAGCGCTCCTGCATGGGTGAAGGGGATATCAGAGAAAGATCGAACTCCGCTTACAGACTGGCGGAAAATAAAAATAGCATGTGCTGAATGGACTCCGTCGGCAAAACTGGTGTTCCCGGTTCGGGTGGGGGGAGCCGGCGGGAATCAAAGGACCTATTCCCCGGTAAACCCGAAAGACGTGCAGGCAATTATTAAAGCAATTGCAGATAGGGGAATTAATTCTGCCATGGTTTCCACACTCATTGACAGCGTTTTTGGAGGGGATGACATGTTACCTTTTGATATTAAGCAGACTTGCAGAATGATTTTTGATGGGGCAGGGATGATCGTTTTTAAGCAGGAATGGGAGGATAACTGTATTAAGCAGCTGGCCCTCGTAACAGGGGCAGACCATCCACTGCACGGCTCCAGCATACAGAGGCTAATGGGCACAGACCCTACAATGATCACCCCTCAGGCACAGGCTGAGGGCTTGCGGGCACATGAGGTTATGACAACAACCCGTGCTGCCCAAGAAGCCATCCGTGTTGCTTCCAAAGTAATAGCCAAACTGTCACCTTGGTCCACAATAAAGCAGAGTGAGAGTGAAAGCTTCACTCAGTTTGTGGATCGTTTACAGGCTGCCTTGGACTCCTCAACATTACCCTCAGAGGCAAAGGGTCCTGTGCTGGCAGAGTGCCTACGCCAGCAATGCAACTCAGCCACCAAGGACATTTTAAGATCACTGCCGCAAGGGTCTAATCTAGCTGCCATGATCAGACACGTTGCAAAGGAAGAACACCTAGCTCCCATTCAAGCAGCAGTTCACACTGCAATAACGAGTGTCATGGCATGCTTTAAGTGTGGCCAAGCTGGGCACGTGGCAACAAACTGCCCCCAGTCAGGGCGCCCACCAGCAGCTGCTCCACCATGCCAGGAGAGACCTAGGGGACCATGCTGGGCATGTGGAAAGAAAGGGCATTTAGCTAAGGAATGCAGATCCAGGCATCAGGGAAACGGGAGAGGGAGGGGGCAGCCGGGCCGTATCCAGCCTCCTCCCACCTGGAACATGCAGCGGCCCAGCTACAGCAACCCCCAATGGGACACAGGGCTTTCATACCCACCACCTCCACCCCCTCAGGGAATGACCAACTTTGTCGCCCAGCCAATGGCTCAATCGAACCCATCTGCACCTCAGGAATACCAAGAACCGCTCCCTGGGGCCGAGGCCCCTGAGTGGCTTTGGCCATGAAAGCATGGGAACGGGACCCATGGGTGGCCTTCGCCGCGAAGGTGGGGAAACACCCACTGATCGTGTGGGCAGTGTGTCGTCTCCACAACAGCTCCGACGACTCAGCCATCTGCCTTCCCTTTTGGGTGGACACAGGGTCAGATGTCACCGTCATCCCAGACATACATTGGCCTCGACCAGGGAAGCTAGAAGTAGCCCCCATGGTGGGTGGAGTTGGAGGGCTGTCCCGAGCCCACAAGAGCACCCAACCAGTGGCAATAACCCTCTGCACCGAGAGAGGACCGGGAAGAACTATCACCCTCACTGCATATGTGATGTCGGACTGCCCACCCTTGCTAGGGAGGGATGCCCTAGCCCTGCTGGATGTTAGGGTGACAAATTTATTCTAAGGGCCACTGTCGTGTACCCGCCATTGCCCATCAAGCTGACTTGGAAATCAGCCGACCCAGTGTGGGTCGAACAGTGGCCCTTGTCAACGCCTCGAATGACTGCCCTCATTGAGTTAGTTAGCCGTGAATTACACAAGAATCATATAGAACCCTCCACGAGTCCATGGAACACTCCGATCTTCATAATACCTAAGCGGTCTGGTGAAGGCTTTCAACTCCTGCACAACTTGCAAGAAGTGAACAAGAGAATCCAGCCTATGGGCCCTGTGCAAACTTCGCTGCCCATGAACTCTGTGATACCGAAAGGACAACCCTGTGCAGTGCTCGACATCAAAGACTGCTTCTTTTCTATTCCCCTGCACGAAGACGACAAGGAGCGTTTCGCCTTCTCCATCGTCTTCCCAAACAGCCAGCGGCCCAACCTACGCATCCAATGGAGGATGCTTCCACAAGGAATGCTCAACTCCCCGACTATCTGCCAGATCACCGTGGACCGAGCGCTAGCACCAGTCCGGCAGAGCAATCCGACTGTAACCATTGTGCAGTACATTGACGACATCCTGATCGCCGCACCATCCACGAGACAAGTGGACCAGCTGGTGTCTACCATCTCCGAGACCTTAAGGACAAATGGCTTTGAGGTAGCGAGTGCAAAAATAAAAAAGGGACCGTGCGTGACCTTCCTAGGAGTGGGAATCACAAGCTCCTACATAACTCCTCCCCAGATGAAAATCCGCCGAGACATCAAGACGCTCCAGAACATGCAACAGCTGGTAGGGTCCTTACAGTGGCTCCGCAACATCGTCCTGATTCCTCCCGAGGTCATGGACCCTCTGAATGACCTCTTGAAAGGGAAGAACCCATGGGAGCAAAAAACCCTGACACCAGAAGCAGTATGCTCGCTCAACTTCATTGAACGTCAGATGTCAGAGAGCATGCTCACCAGATGGGACTCAAGTGCTCCAGTCGATCTGTATGTCCACTTTACAAAAAAGGGGGGAGTGGGAGCCTTAGCCCAAGGACCCCCCGACAAGGCCCAACCAATACTATGGGTGGTCTTGGGGAAACCGTTGCGTGCCTTTTCCCCGGGAGTTGAGTGCCTCTGCAGCCTCATCATGAAAGGCAGGAAACTCGCCCTAAGACATCTGGGCATCGAACCTTCCAGGATAAGCTTGCCTCTCGGCAAACAGCTCTCTGCGCAGTCAACAACAATATCGGAATATCTAGCCATGGCCCTTACAGGCTTTGGAGGAGAGATTCGCTACGCGGAAAAACCCCCTTGGACTCGGCTGCTCATGGTCATTGATATCGACCTCCCACCAAAAGTACTTGACCGACCGCGGGCGGGACCAACCATCTTCACAGACGCATCATCACAGACCTCCACCGTGGTGGCAGTATGGCAGTCAGGAGAACAATGGCAATGTGTCAAGGCAAGCGACCCCACACTTTCAGTCCAACAGCTTGAAGCAGCAGCTGTAGTGCTAGCATGTGGACTGTTCCCAGAAGAACACCTTAACATTGTGACTGATTCCATATTTGTGGCCAAGCTCTGCCTAGCCATGTCCGGACCAGGTGTGTCAGTGTCCACAGTGGCAACGATGCTGGAGGAAGCACTCTATTCACGGAAAGGCACCATATCAGTCATCCACGTCAACAGCCACGACCCGATCAAAGGATTCTACCAAATAGGCAACAACAAGGCTGATGCTGCCGCAAAGGGCGTATGGGCACTGAAAGAAGCTCGTCAGTTGCACGGATCCCTTCACATCGGAGCTAAAGCGCTTGCGAAAAGGTGCGGGATTTCTACCGTGGACGCAAAGCACGTCATCGCTACGTGCCCCCACTGCCAGAAGTCGCCACTGTGGTCGAGTGGCGTCAACCCCAGAGGCCTCAAAGCCTCAGAAATATGGCAAACAGACTTTACACAATGCCAGCTGTTGAAACCCCGAGCGTGGCTCGCAGTTACCGTAGATACGTACAGCGGCATGATTGTGGCCACACAGCATCTCAAGACCGATTCCAAAGCGACCATCCAGCATTGGCTAACAGCCATGGCATGGCTTGGAGTTCCAAAACAGATCAAAACAGGTAACGGCCCAAACTTCATCTCAAAGGTAGTCCAAGCATTCACCTCGAAATGGAACATCGCCTTGGTGCATGGCATCCCATACAACAGCACCGGGCAAGCCATCGTCGAAAGAGCAAACCAGACTCTGAAAACTAAGCTGGAAGTGCTAGCAAAGGCAGAAGGCTTCACCAATGCCATTCCCCCGGGTGACCAGGCGCGCATGCTGGCAACTGCGCTGCTAGCGTTAAATCAATTCCCTAGGGGGGACGAAACAAACAGTCCTGCTCAGAGACACTGGGCCACTCGGGCGCTAGAGGAAGGCCCACGGGTGGTGATCAAAAATGAACTAGGGGAGTGGGAACAGGGTTGGAGATTGGTGCTCACGGGGCGGGGATATGCGGCCGTTAAAAAGGACGGGGACATTAAATGGTGTCCACTCAAATCTATCAAACCAGACCTTCATAGAGAAACTCATGAGAATTGTGAGACTTTGTTTGCAGGACTGGATCATTGGACGTCCCCGAAACTCATATGCCCCACTACTGGGAAAGAGAGAGAGGCCAACGAGCAACCCGACATCACCTGAGAAGCTCGCGCCATCAAAATTAAAGCAGCAACGGTATCTCTGTGTAATCTTGTTTCTAGGGTTAGTAGGCGGAGGACAAGCAGACACAAAACATTACCCTCACCAGCCATTCAGGTGGGTTCTACGCCATCTCTCAGGTGAGGGGGTCATCAAAGAAATTGTTACAGCCGACATCCCATCTTTTGAGTTCAGGTTAAAAGACATTTTTCCCATGCATACAGGGCACCCCAGATTTCAGGAGACAACAGTATTTGGGATGTACTGGTGCCCTGCTTCCAACCCAGGAAAAAGTTATTGTAATTTCCCAGGGCATGGATATTGTGGATATTGGGGGTGTGAAACTATTGTGATAAGCAATAGATGGACGCCTCAACAGCCGGATAAGTTCCTGCAAATTAAGTACACTCCACACGGCTGTATCGAACCAAAATATGACGGAGATGGGTATGCGCTTATGCCCGGAGGCTTGAAACAGCACACTTGCACAGGTTATATAATGACAATCCTGCAGCCGACCCATGATGCCTGGGCCACAGGTAAAGTGTGGACAGCGTATGCTCATCTCCCTAACCGCAGCATCTGGGCGAACATACAAATTATCAGACTCCCAGCTTCAATATCCCAATCAGTCGGACCCAACCCGGTTCTAGTAGTAAGTAGACCCAGGGAAGAGATCGCAGCTAACGGTAGTTCTAGCCGCAAAACAAAGAGGTCGAAACTAGCCTCCCCATACAATCTCTTAACCAAACCAACCCTCTCCAGTCCATTCTTAAGCGTGTTAAATGCTACCTTCTTATCGTTAAACCAATCCAACCCGAACTTCACAGAATCATGCTGGTTATGCTATGATGCACAACCCCCTTTTTACGAAGGTGTTGCCTTCGATCTCCCATTCATCTTCTCTAAGTCAAACAATCCACGCCAATGCAGATGGGACACCCCCCGGAGAGGTATCACCCTAAGTCAGGTTACGGGCCAGGGCAAATGCTTTGGCAATGCAACCTTGGCAAAGCAGATGGGCAAACTTAAGGGAGGGAAGTTCCAGTGGGTGATCCCAGCTGCATCGGGAATGTGGGTCTGTCACAGATCCGGGGTAAGCCCATGTGTACTCCTTGACAAATTCGACCATTCTACTGACTTTTGTGTCCAAGTTCTAATTGTCCCCAGAGTCCTGTATCACCAAGAAGAAGAGGTGTACCGCTTGTTCGAGGAACCCAACCGGCTCTACAAACGAGAGGTGATAACAGGCGTCACCATCGCAATGCTCCTCGGTTTAGGAGCTACCGGCGCTGCCACAGGCATCTCGGCCCTTGCAACACAACATCAGGGACTGGCACAACTGCAGATGACAGTTGATGAGGACTTGCAAAGGATCGAGAAATCCATCTCTTCCCTGGAAAAATCCCTTTCCTCACTCTCAGAGGTTGTCCTCCAAAACAAGAGAGGACTGGACCTCTTATTCATGCAGCAAGGGGGCCTGTGTGCTGCCTTGAAAGAGGAATGCTGCTTTTATGCAGACCACACCGGAGTCATCAGAGACTCCATGGCCGAACTGAGAAATCGGCTAAACCTAAGGAAAGCAGATAGAGAAGCTCAACAGGGCTGGTTCGAGTCGTGGTTCAACCGGTCTCCATGGCTCACCACCCTGATTTCTACCCTAATAGGCCCAGTCACTATAATCTTACTAATCCTAATCTTCGGGCCTTGCATATTAAACAAACTGGTGCAATTTGTTAAAAGGCGTTTGGAAACGGCTAACATTTTGTTTCTCGAGCGCCGACAATTACTTTAAGGCGCGCCACTTACTAACAAAATTACGATTTTACACTAATTCTACTAACCCATGAAATTTTGTAACCTTTACATTTTATAACTTTATAAGATTTTTACTAATCATGAGGGGGGGGAAATGTGGAGAGCTAGGGATCTGCATGCGGAAGATCTCGGGCTGTACGGGTAGATAAGAAGGCCCCCCTCACCCTGCAGTCTGACCTTTGCTCCATACCTGGCCACACCCGGCCGGACATGAGCAGAGGGAAGTGACACAGACTGCCCAAGCCATAAATACCCCTGAGACCCCTCAATAAACGCCATTTGCTGTCCACCACATTGGTGTATGTAGCATTGGACCGAGTGACCCTGGGCCTTGGGTCACCGTGCCGGACCTCCTGAACCAGGTCGCCATACCGTAACGGCAACACCATGGCAGCCAGCACTGGTTTGCTTGGTCCCAGCTGGGCTCCAGCAGGAAATCTGCCTGACAAGAGCCTGCCTTGCAGGAGAGGAGTTCCTGCAGCCTCTGCTTTCTGACTGATAGGATTGCTCTCATGGAGGAGCAGGCTAGGAGTCATTAAAACCAAAGATCACGGGCAGAGACTCTCTAACTAATTAGAGTTAGACAGTGGTGTGTTTATTAACACCGGCGGGCAGCACCAGAGCCATCCCTAAAAGGCGTGACCGCGCTGCCCAAGGTTCTTTGCCCTCTCTTTGTTGCCCAAGATCTTACATACAACACATCTGCACAGCCCCAGCACCTCCCATCCCCACTCTGTATTCAAATGAGCTTATTGGTCCTTCACACCTGTGCAATTCTTCCCTTGAATTGGGTCTGTGGACTTAAGGGATGAAGTCAGGAATGTCTTTGTCAGGTCTCTGTGACCCTCTGGCACGATCCAAGGTCCCCTGCTTAGTAATTGGTTGACATCAAGCCCAGGTGCTAAGCATTGTTCTCCTGGTTTCAAGATGTTCTTATAACAGTTCACTTCCTCCACTTCCTTCTAGAAAGAAGCTCCTAATGGTAAATAACAGAACAATCAGCTCCAGCTTAAGCATCTCATCATCATTAACCTATGGTCTGCCTATCTAACTTACATCCTGATCAATGGGAATCGCTTCTAAGCCTCAGCTGAAATCTGAACTCTTTAAAATCATGCTTCAGCTATGCCCAGGGAGAAGGGGGCTGAATGAGCTGAGTAAGAATTGTAGGAGAGATGAGCAGATGTCAGCAATCTGTGCTCTGCTCTAAACTGGGAAGCCAAGAGACAAAGGGCGTTTTCAGGCAGCAGCACAGAGAGCTGCTGGATCAGCCTTGGGCAGGGGCTGGAGGGGTCTGGCTGTGCCTTCAGAGGGAGCTGGCACAGTCAACACCTTCTGATGGCAAAGCTGAGGTTTGGCTGGGCCTGGAGGTCCCCTTACACCATTGCCCTCACTTGGGATGTTCCCAGCCTCTGTGGGCTGAGGAGAATTCACAGAAATGGCCTCAGGGTCAAGGAATGAAGTGCAGGTCCAGCCAGGACTAGGGAGCCCAAGTTTCTGGTGGGACTCTCAGCCATTTTTTTTCTGTTTTGTCTGCAGAAGGGAGCTGAAGCAGCTGGCTCAAAAGCTTGAGGAGGAGGCAAAAGCCTTAGAGGAGGAAGAGAGGCAGAAGAAGGAAAAGAAGGGTGTCTCTGTGGGGAGGCAACCTCCAAAACCAGAGAAGGGGAAAACCAAACCCCCAGAGAAGAAAGAAGCCCATGCCCCAGAGAAGAAGGAAACCAGAATCCCAAAAAAGGAAACTAAAGCCCCAGAGAAGAAGGAAAAGAAAGCATCAGAGAGGAAGGAAACCAAAATTCCAGAGAAGAAGGAAAACAAACTCCCAGAAAAGAAAAACAAACGTCCAGAAAAGAAGGAAACCAAATTCACAGATAGGAAGGAAACCAAAATCCCAGAGAAGGAAACCAGAGCGCCAGAAAAGAAGGAAACCAAAGCCCTAAAGAAGAAGGAAACCAAAGCTCCAGAGAAGAGGGAAGCCAAAGCCCCAAAGAAGGGGGAAGCCAAAGCCCCACAGAAGGGGGGAACTGAAATCCCAGAGGACCCAGGTAAGATGGAGAAGAACTCTTTACTCTTTATTCACACAACTCACTTTACACAGTTTGACAGACCTCATGAGCAACTTTAGTTAGTTCATAGATTTCTTAGCAGTTATTCTATTTTTGCTTAATAAAATAGATTTTACTTGTGCATCAGATCTCTCTATTGTATTGTTTACCTGTTCTCTTCACTGATGCTCGTGGGACAAATCCCTTGTTGTTGCAGGTGCATTTGTTTTTCACCCTCAGAATAGATTGTTCACAAAGTCTCATTCTCACAATGGCTTCACATGGGAACTTGTAACTGCTTAGCTGCACTCAGAAGAGATGGCAGGCCAGCTATTAATATGGCAGAACAAGGCCTGATTTCATAAGGCCTTTCTTTTATCATTATCCTACCTGCCTATGACATCTCCCCCTATTCATTCATTTAAAAAAGGCTCCTATGTTCTGATGCTGAAACAGCTCACTCTTGTCAGGGTATTATCTCATCAAGGTTATCACTGGTTATCTATTAGATATGGGATAAGATAGATAAAAGACCAATTACAATCAACAAAACTTACCAAATTCTATCAAGTCATTGACACAGGGTTTTGCAGCATGAGAAGACAAAAGAATAATGTCCAATGTCTCTTAGGGAAATGGAAAGAAATCACCATTGTTTCCAATGAGTTGAGAAGTGTGAGAAAGTCCATGAGCTGGAAGTGTTGATCTTTGACATCACTGAATGTCCCCTGGCAGCTGGAACAGGGAATAACTGCAGAAGGTTCGTAGGAGCTCTGTACCATGAGGATGCCAGGAGGCTTTTGTTGGCAAATTGCCTCTGTCAGTCTCCAGACACAGCCATGTCTGGGCAGTCCTCCTTCTGCTCCTGCTCTGGCCACAAAGGCTGCAAGGTGATGAGGTTATTTCTCTTTGCACTGGGCCTCATTTTTTCAGAGCTGATCAGTATCTGATGGAATGAACAGGTGACTGCTTTGAACTGCTGATGATGAAACACAGGCACATCTTCTCCTGAAGTTAAAGAATCAATCAGACTTCACTGTGGTACATTCAATTGGGATTTAGATGTGATGATATTTTTTCCAAATTTCTCATGTAAATATTGCATTTTTCAAAATGATTGGTTGTCCAAATTTCTCATGTACATATTGCATTATTTGAATGTTCTTAAGGCGTTCATTCCTCTTCTTTTTTGTTTTTTAAGAATGAGATGCATGCCTTTTGTTATGAGTATGAAGCAACATCACAGTAAAATAATACATGTAGTGGACAAGAAACTTACAGCAATTAGGAATAATTTGGATCCAACAATCAGGAATATTTCAAATAGCAGACAAAGCTAACAACATGGGTGGAATTAGGTAAATAGAAATCTCTGCAATAATGTACCATCATCCCAGAGTCTGCAAACAGCTGACAAACCTCGATTCAGTGGGGACTTGGATCATTATTTCCAGATAATAATTCCCAAGCTGCCTTTAAAAAGAGTTCAACTTTTTCAAGTCATGTCTAGAGGGTCAGATTTCCAAGTCAAAGCAACTCAAATCCAGTTTTGATGCAGAAAACATCTGGCTCTGTTGGCAAATTCCCATCCATGCAGAACTAATGCCTGGCCACTACCCAAGCTCTAAGTGGGAGAGAATTCCCTAAAGGTAATTTAAAACAAGGCTCTTGAGAATAGCACTGAGGAGTAAAGGTCTGGGGGCGACAGACTAATGAACCATGCAAGAGCTGTCTCCTCCAAAATTCCCTCAGCACAGAGATGCTTTAAACCCAGCAAACTGTTGGAGTGGTTCTGTAATAATAATTGGGGCTGCATCTGATTACTGAGAGTAGATGTCACAATACCATCAGTTTAGAAGAGGCTTCCCACAAAGCTGAGATATAATTTCTTGGAACTCTGAAAAATACTTAAAAATGATGAGACAGCACTGGGTCAAAGCATGGAGGATTTTGGTGGGGTTTTGGGCAGATTGTTTGGTGTGTATCCAGAGTGACTTTGGGCTGATTTTGGGCCTGCTTGGGGCAGATTTGGGGCAGATTTGTTGCTGATGTTGGGGTTTTTCTCCCGTTTCCCCAGCTGTGGGCAGAGCCCCGAAGCACAGCCTGTTCCTGCCCCAGCTCCCTGAGGAGCCCAAGGAGCTGCTGCTCCCCATGCTCTGCACCCAGGGAGATCTGGGGCAATCCCGGCATCCCGGGGATTCCGGGCATTCCGGGCGGCCTTTGGGCATTGGGGGATTTTGGGGCTTGGGGGGTGAGAGGCGTGAGGGGGGCTTGGGACTGGATTGTTTTGGGGAAGTATCGGGATTTTGGGGGAGAATGTCTGGATTTTTGGAGAAAGACCAGGATTTGCGGGGAGGAAATTCTGGATTTTTTAGGGAGGAAATTTCTGGATTGTTGGTGGGAAATGTCTGGATTTTTGGGGGCAAATTTCAGGATTTTTTTGCGGGAAATTTCTGCATTTTTTGCAGGGGGACTTCTGGATTTTTTTGGGGGGGAAGATTTCTGGATATTTTTTTAAAGGGGAATGTTGGGATTTTTGGAAGACTATTTCTGGATTTTTTGGGAATGTTTCTGCATGGGGAATGGGGGTGGTTTTGAATTGTTTGGGGAGGAATGTTTCTGGATTTTCTGGGGAAAATTCTTAGTTTTTTGGGAATGTTTCAGGAGTTTTTGGAGGAGCATTTCTGGATTTCTTTGGGAAACATTTCTGAATTTTTTGGGGAATGTTTCAGGATTTTTTTTTTCTGAATTTGGGGGGGAACATTCCTGGGTTTTTGGGGGAACATTCCCGGGTGCCTGGGGAACGTTCCCGGGTTTCTGGGGCTCTCCTGGCCCCGTTCCCAGCCCAGGTTCCCGGGGTTCAGGGGCTGCCCTGGTGCCCGGGTGCAATTGGACACCGAGGTGCAGGCGGGCGCTGCCCGTGAGGCCCTGCAGGGCTTCAGCATCACCCAGAGCAGCGCCAGGAAGATCTCCTTCACCAAAAAGGGACCCACAACACCCCAAACCCCACCAAAACACCCCCAAACCCAAAGCAATGGGCCTGAAATACTCCAAAATCCCCAAAGCCGCCTCAAATCTGCCCCTAAATAGCCAAAAACTGCCCCAAAACACCCCAAATCCCTCCAAACCACCCCAAAATCCCATAGAAACACCCTGAAATCCCTCCACACATCCCCAAAATCATTCAAAACTGCCCCTGAATACCCTAAATCACCTCAAATGCCTTCAAGCTGCCACAAAATCCCATAGAAGCACCCCAAAATCCCATCAAAACACCCTAAACTCCATGCGGACCACCTGTCAGGATCCGTCCTAGTGAACGGATGACCTGCTGGTTCGTAGGAGTGACCTCAGGGTGCAAAAAACCAACACGGTACAATGGGGTTTGCAGTGATAATCAAAACAAATGCAGTTTATTGAAATAACCACAGCAAAAATGTGATAGTGGAATTAAGAGAGAGAAAAAGATGGAGAAAGAGAGAGAAGGGGGGGGGGGAGGATATAGCTACCAACATAGAGACCAAGTCCTTTGGTCCAGTCCAGTAGAGGATCCGCCTGTTACGCTGGGGAGATCTCAAAGGCACAGTTCATTTGCACCCCAATTGTACTCTTTTTTGTTGGGGGAAGGCAGAATAAATTTCACAACCGAAACAAAGGTCTTCAGGGGGGAAGAATAGAAAGGGGGGTACACAGAGTCCAAGCCAGGCAGAAGGCAAGAACCATTGTGTTCTTGGTCCAGTGGTCACAACCTGCAGGCAAACATCTCGCTCTGGTAAGCTTGCCTCCCCCACACACCTCCCCTGGGCTGGGGGTTTCAGTCCCAGTCCTTGGAAGGAGGAGAGAGGGGCCTTTTCACATGGGGGTTCCATGTCTCAGTCCTTGATGGAGAGGCTTCTCACATCTCAGTCTGTCTGTCACAGTGCTTGTGAAACAGGTGAGGGTCTTCTGTGGGGGACCACCCGAAACTCAGGAGAAGTTCAGCCAGGCCGAGAGGTGGGACAGCTTCCAAAAGCTATTGTTGCAAACGGGGCACAGTGCCCCCTTCTTAGCATACAGCAAACACACCTGTGAAAACAATAACTTAACACTGTGCTTTCAGGTCTCAGGGCCTTTGGCGTGTGACTTTCTCCTTCAGAGCCAGAGATTGCAGACGGGGGGGGGTCTTCTCTTCAGTGGTCCCCCAAGGACAATTGGGAGGCAGATGAGGGAAAATTCAGACAGACTCTCACAGTGGGATGAGGAACAGCCATCAGCCCACTCCAGCACTGGAAATATTTCAATGCACTGAAGAAGCAGTGCCTGCAGGGAAGAGACTCTTTGGCTCTGGGCTCTTTGTGGCACTTTCTGCTGCAAGGACATTCCCCCCTGGATGTCCCAAGGTGGTGTTTGGAGGCCTTGGACACATGAGAACTGTATAGGCAGAAAGGAGCTCTGTGCTCAGTGAGGTGGAGATTGAGGACAGTGGAGCAGAACAATGAGAGTGTTTAAAGAGCAATTTCAGGGATGGTGGATCCTTTTGACATAGTGGAAAATAGCCTGAGAAAGAAAAAATTAATGCCAAGTGCAGCTGGGGAGGCCCAGACTGGACACCAGGAGAAAGGAATTTCCCTGGCAGGGCAGGGCTGTGGTGCAGCACGTCCCCAGCAGGAGCCTGGAGCAGCCCAAGGCTTTGTGTGGGCAGGCAGGGGCAGGCAGGAGGCAGAGCTGCCAGCAAAGGAAGGGCCCAGCCAGCTGGGGCAGCCGGGGGATGCCGAGAGCCTGCAGGGACAGAGACGCAGGGCAGGGACACTGTAGGACAGCCTGGGCTGCACAGGGGCACAGGGATGGGCAGCAGCTGCAAGACAGCCCTGCCAGAGCCAGCTTGGGCAGCACCTTGGCCATGGCTGCTGGGCCTGGGCCTGAGCCGTGAGGAGGGGACAAGTGACCCTTGCAGGCCTGGGGCCTCATGGCCTCCTTGTCCCTGCTCAGCAGCCTGGCAGGGGCCGCCCCATGCTCCTGCCCTTGGCATTGCCCATCCCCACATGCCAGTGCCCATCCTGGGAAGAGCCCTGAGCAAGGAGGGAGGGACAGGATCTGCCTGGCCAGGGCTGGGGCTCAGGCCTTGGCCCTTTGCATTCCTGAAACACATCCAGGTTTGCTCAGCACCAGAGACACCTTTCCCTTGCTTGTCCCCAGCTATCATTACTATCTCCAGTATTCTGCTCTACTTGGAACTTAGGGACACTTTCTCAGTCCTGTCCCTCAGTGAGACCCATTAAAAGTTCAAGAAAGTTTGGACTTGGAATCTGATTTTGAGTTCTTGAGAAGTCTTTGAGCCCACTCTGAGGGACTGGCTCTGATGCAAAGAGCACCAAAGCCCCAGAGGGTCATTACAGTCCTGGTGCTGTGTCTGTGCTGCTGAGCTGGGCCGGGCTCCTGGCCCAGAGGCAGCTCCTGGCAAAGGCAGCAGAGCTGCAGAGAGACAGCTCTGGCCAGGAGCAGCTCCTGTGCACAGCCCAGCAGGGCTGGGGCACTGCCAGGGCCCCTCAGGGACACCAGCAGGGCATAGACAGAGCTCCCAGGGGCTCAGCACTGGCAGGGGCTGTAGGATGTCCCAGAGGGGGCTGTGTCACAGAGGCACAGAGCAGCTGGGATGTCAGCAAGGGGCTGTGTGACAGCACAGAGTGGGTTCTGTGAGATCACAGATTGGGCTATGACATCACAGAGTTTGTTGTGTGAGGTCATTGAGCAGCTACTGCATCATGGAAGAGCATCAGGGAGCAGAATGGGCCCCTGTTATCCAGGAGAAGGCAGTCAGAGAACTGCTGAGCTGCTTGGATGTTCATAGATCCCTGGGAGCAGATGGGATCCACCCCAGGGTGATGAGGGAGCTGGCAGCTGAGCTTGCCAAGCCAGTCTCCATCATTTACCAGCAGTCCTGGCTCCCTGGTGAGGTTCCAGATGACTGAAAGCTGCCCAATGTGACACCCATTCACAACAAGGGTGCAAAGGAGGATCCTGGTAATTATAGGCCAGGCAGCCTGACCTCAGTACCCAGTGAGGCAATGGAACAGTTTCTAGTGAGTGTCATCACCCAGCACTTCCAGGATGGCCAGGGGATCAGAGCCAGCCAGCAGGGGTTTAGGAGGGGTAGGTCGTGTTTGACCAAGCTGGTCTCCTTCTATGACCAGGTGAGCCTCCTGGTGGATGCAGGAAAGGCTGTGGGTGTTGTGTGCCTGGACTCCAGCAAGGCCTTTGGCACTGTCTCCCCCAGCACACTCCTGGAAAAGCTGCAGCCCAGGGCTGAGACAGGAGCACTCTGTGCTGGGTTCAGAACTGGCTGGATGGGCCCAGAGAGTGGTGGTGAGCGGTGCTGCATCCAGCTGGGGCCAGGCACCAGTGGTGTCCCTCAGGGCTCTGTGCTGGGGCCGGCTCTGTTCAATATTTCTATTGACACCATGGATGAGGGGCTTGAGTCTTTCATTAGTAAATCTGCAGATGACACTAAGCTGGGAGCGTGTGTCCATCTCCTGGAAGGTAGGAGGGCTCTGCAGGGAGACCTGGAATGGTTGGAGGGAGGGGCAGAGTCCGATGAGATGAGTTAATTAAGTCCAAGTGCCGAGTCCTGCATTTTGGCCACAATAACCCCTGCAAGGCCAGAGGCTGGGGACGGTGTGGCTGGACAGTGCCCAGGCAGAAAGGGACCTGGGGGTGCTGGTTGGCAGCCGGCTGCACATGAGCCAGCAGAGTGCCCTGGTGGCCAAGAGGGCCAAGGGCTCCTGGTGTGGATCAGGAACAGTGTGGCCAGCAGGAGCAGGGAGATCATTCTCCACCTGTACCTGGCTCTGGTGTACCTGGCATTCTTGCCCTGTACTGGCACCGTACCTTGAGTGCTGTGTCCAGTTCTGGGTGCCCCAACTAAGGAGGGACATGGAGGGGCTGGAGCGTGTCCAGAGAAGGGCAACAAGGCTGGGGAGGGGTCTGGAACACACATCCTGTGAGGAGAGGGAGCTGGGGTTGTTCAGTCTGGAGAAAAGGAGACTCAGAGGTGACCTTACCACTCTCTCCACCTTCCTGAAAGGAGGTTGTAGTCAGCTGGGGGTCAGTCTCTTTCTCCAGGCAGCAACTGACAGATGCAGAGCACACAATCTTAAGCTGCACCAAGGGAAATATAGGTTGGATATTAGGAAGAAGGGTTTTCACAGAATGTGTGATAAAGTCCTGGATTGGTTTGCCCGGGGAGGTAATGGAGTCACCATCTCTGGATGTGTTTATAAAAGGCTGGATGTGTCACTCAGTGTCATGGTTTAGTTGAAGTGTTAGGGCATGGGTGGGACTTGATGGTCTTGAAGGTCTCTTCCAACCCAGTAATTCTCTGATTCTGTGACTCTGGGATTTGATGATCCCATTGGGTCCCTCCCAGCTCAGCCCCTTCTGCAATTCTCATCCTTTGGCTCAACCTTTGTGTTCCCTCAAGGTGCTGGCAGAGCTGTTGGGGACACGGCAGAAGTGGGGCAGCCCCAGTGTTCCCCTGTGTGTGACACCCCAGCAGTGACAGCCCCAGTGTTCCCCTGTGTGTGACACCCCAGCAGTGACAGCCCCAGTGTCCCCTGTGTGTGACACCCCAGCAGTGACAGCCCCAGCATTGCCCTGTGTGTGACACCCCATTGGTGACAGCCCCAGCGTTGCCCTGTGTGTGACACCCCATTGGTGACAGCCCCAGTGTCCCCTGTGTGTGACACCCCAGCAGTGACAGCCCCAGTGCCCCCTTTGTGTGACACCCCAGCAGTGACAGCCCCAGTGTCCCCTGTGTGTGACACCCCAGCAGTGACAGCCCCAGCGTTGCCCTGTGTGTGACACCCCATTGGTGACAGCCCCAGTGTCCCCTGTGTGTGACACCCCAGCGGTGACAGCCCCAGTGTCCCCTGTGTGTGACACCCCAGCAGTGACAGCCCCAGCGTTCCCTCCCTGCAGTCGCTCCAAGGGAAGCGTCCAGAGCCGCGTCCAGTCCATGGAACTGAGCGGCCACTGCCCACCCCGGCCTGGGCTGATGTGGATTCCTCTGCACACAGCTCGGGGAAGGTCCCCCTGGCCACCTGCACAGTGCCACAGACAAGTGTCAGACACAGTCACAGAGCTCTGCCCAGAGCTTCTAGGAAGAGAGAATTAAAAAAAACCCCAAAACCATATAAACCAAAAAATAAAAAAAAGAAGAACCAAAAAATGAAAAAAACAATAAAAAACCAAACAAAACCATATCAAAAGAAACCCCAGCGCCATAACCAAACAACCAAACCAAAACAACAACACAAATGAACCAACCAAAACAGAACAAAGAATAAAAAACTAAATCAAGCCAAACCAACCAAATAAACAAAAAAACAAATCAAGAAAAAGAGAACTCCCTCCAAGTAGAGCTGTTCCATCCTTCAGTTGTCAGACTTGCACTCACACAAGACCTGGGGCTGCAAAAAAAGAGAATTGATTTGGCACATTTGCAGGAAAAGCAGGTTTAGGACAGGCTCTCAGCAGAACTGTTCTCAGCTGAGCCAAAAAGGCCCCTTTGGCAGCTGCAGGGCCATTGGAAATGCAGAGCCTCAGCCCACAGGGCAGGGAAGGGCTCTGAGTTCCCCTCCCCTGACACTAAACCCTGTTCCCAGGCTGCTTCACACTCAGGATTCTGCTGGGGGACTGCACAGAGCTGAGAGTGGCCTCTGGCTTTTCCATGTTGTGTGTCCTAAAGCTGCCTGGGAGAAGAAATTTCGGGTCAGCTCCGCTGGCACAATCCCTGCTGGCGCAGGGCACAGCCCCAGGAAGGGCTTTGCGTGCCGAGGCTTTGCTGCAGGCAAGGAAAGCTCCTGGCTCAGGGTCACCTTTGCTGCTCAGCCAGAGCCCCGAGTGCCCCAGCAGCAGCAGAGAATGGCAGCAGTGCCACGGGCAACCATCACCATTGCATGGCGACCATCACCAGGCCCCTGTTGCTGTGGTCAGTTTCCATGGCAACGAACACCAGCTCCCTGTTGCTATGGTCAGTTTCCATGGCAACCATCACCAGCTCCATGTTGCTATGGTCAGTTTCCATGGCAACCATCCCCAGCCCCTGTTGCTATGATCAGTTTCCATGGCAACAATCACCAGTCCTTGTTGCTATGGTCAGTTTCCATGGCAACTATCACCAGCCCCCTGTTGCTATGGTCAGTTTCCATGGCAACCATCACCAGCCCCCTGTTGCTATGCTCAGTCCCTCAGCAGCTCCGTGGAGACCCCATGCCAGGGGCGGTTGCCATGGAAACCAGCTCAGGCCTGGAGCCGGAGCCCGTTGCCATGGCAACCATTGGCAGTCCCGTCCCCAGGCTGATGGGATCCCAGAAGCACAGAATTGGCTGAGCTGGGAGGGACCCATCAGGATCCTCCAGTCCAACTGCTGGCCCTGCACAGGACACCCCAACAATGCCAGCCTGGGCCTGGCAGCGCTGGCCAAACGCTGCTGGAGCTCAGAGAGCCCTGGAGCTGGGACCCTTCCCTGGGGAGCCTGGCCAGGGCCCCAGCAGCCTCTGGGCAAAAACCTTTTCCTGACATCCAACCTGAGCCTGCCCCGACTCAGCTGCAGCCGTTCCCTCCACTCCTGTCCCTGGGCACCAGAGGGAAGAGGTTCCCACAGCCCCAGCCAGGGACCCGCTCCCAAGGCTGCTGCCATGGCCACCAGGGCTGGCACCAGCTGGGATGCTCGGTTTCCACCTGCTGGGGTTCAGGAACGGGATTCCTCAAATTCCTGCTCCCGCTAAAACCGCGCTGCCCTCGCTGCCCTCCCACCTCCCATGGAAAGCACAAAAGACAAAGATCCCAGGCTGGGATAAGAACAATTTCCTGGGAACAGCAACGACATAAAGAACAAACAGGAACAGAAATAATATTGGTAACAGAAGGGATAAGAAAATCTATTTACAGGGAAAACTACATCACCAGCGACTGGCTCTTCCCAGCCACGTATTCTGTCCTGCCTGGAAAGGACACCTTTCTTCTCAGGGAGAGAGAGAGTCCCTTTCCTGCCCCTGGCAATGACCTGAGGTGGGAGTGACTGTAATGACACGGCCATGGCCAGACCCTCATGTTCTTCCATCTCCCATCATGTCATTGGCAGGGGCAGGAAAAGGGACAGGTGTCTTCCCATCATGGATCACAGGGAACATGGATCACCAGAACTCTTCCCAACGTGCGTCCTCCAATAGGGGATGAAGCTGGAGCAGTGCATGAAGCTCCTCCTTCAGTCGAGTCATTCCAGGGCTTCCCTTACCGGTGCCTCTGTTGGTGTTTGTTCAAGTGAGAGCTCTGGCTGAAGCTCTTCCCACACTCAGAGCACTTGTAGGGCCTCTCCCCGGTGTGGATGCGCCGGTGCCTGACGAGGGTGGAGTTGTGCTTGAATCCCTTCCCACAGTCAGGGCAGTGGAAGGGCCTCTCCTCAGTGTGAATCCGCTGGTGCAGGAGGAGATGGGAGCTGCTCTGAAACCTCTTCAGACACTCAGGACACTGGTAGGGCCTCTGCCAAGTGTGGATGCACTGGTGGATGATGAGGGTGGAGCTGCAGCTGAAGCCCTTTCCACACTTGCCACGCTTGCCACACTCCTGAGGCCATTCCCCAGTGTGGATCATCTGGTGGCAGATCAGGCTGTTGCTCTGCCTGAAGCTCTTCCCACCCTCCAAGCTGCTCATGGGCCACCAGCTCCGAGCTCTGGCTGAAGCTCTGTCCACCTTCCTGGCACAGGGTGGCTCTTTCCGCCTCAGAGCACCCTGGGCTGGGCTTGCAGCCCCTCCTTGTGTGGGATCTCCAGGGATTTTCCACCCTCTTGCATTCCTGTGCTGTGGAGTCACTCAAAAGATCCTCTTCCATCAGATTATACCATGGGGATTTGTCCTCCCTGGTGTCCATCCTCAGCTCCTGGTCTGGGGGAGGAAGGACAAGGAGAGGATGGGATTTGCCTCCATGCCAGAGGGAAGGAGATCCTCCCAATGTGTCCCTGGCAGGACGGCATCGGCAGCAGGATTGTCCTGCAGCCAGGGCCCGTGCTGGGCTGGGAGATGGAGCAGGAGAGAGGGGGAAAGGGGCACTGACTTCCTCCTCACCTGCCTGCGTGTCCTGGGACATCTTCCTCTTCCTCACAGCCTCCTTCTCCATCCAGCCAAGGTTTGGGAAAGAGAAATCCTGGTTCGGGGAAAAATACAATGGATGAGCACATTGGGTTAGGGGGTTCCTACTGCCCAAGCCCATCCCTAGAAGTCACTGGGAATCTGCCACCCATATAAACCTTCAAAGCACCAAGATTCAGGCCCCCAAAATACACAAATGACCAAGATGCAGCAAAAACACCCAGCCCTCAGTTTCCCCTCTCTGGTCTCTCCACTTTGGGCTCCTGGAGGCCCCCCCTGTCTGGGTTGCTCCAGTTCAAGTTTGTATTGGTGTTCCCCTCTCTGGGCTGCTGGGGCTCCTGGCAATCCCGCAGGTTCCCCTTCTCTGGGCTCACCACTTTGGCATCACAGGCGTCCCAGGGGTCAGCACTGTCTGGGGTCCCTGTTTCAGGGTCCTGGGGTATCCAGGGGTCCCCCCTGTCCATGCTCCCAACACGTCCAGGCTTCTGGAGCACCCCCAGCTCTCGTATTGCCCATTTCTGCTCCCCCAGTGCCGGTTTCCCTGCTGCCCTGCCGGTACCGGGCGATCCCCACGTGGCTCTGGGCTGGCAGTGCAGCCCCTGGCCCGGGCAGATCATTCTGCTCTCTGACACTGTCTACCAACCCAAGAGGACAGTTATCCTGTAGGCAAGTCTTCCACTAAAGACTGAGGCAAAGAAGGTGTTAAGCACCTCTGCCTTCTCCTCATCTGCGGTTACTAAGTCCCCTCCCACATCTAATAAAGAACAAGGGTTGGTCCTACCCTTCCTTTTGCCATTAATATATTTGTAAAAACATTTTTTTATTATCCCTTACAAAATGTCCCAAGTTAAGTTCATACTGCCCTTTGACCTCCCTAATTTCTTTCCTACGTGCCCGAGCAACCCCCTTAAATACTTGCTGAGAGACCTGACCCTCCTTCCAAAGATGATAAATCCTCTTTTTATTCCTATGTTCCATCAAAACCTCCTTGCCCATCCAGGCTGGACGTTTGCCTCATCAACTCTTCTTTCAGCACACAGGGACAGTCTGTTCCTGTTCCCACAAGATCTCTGTTTTGAAGCACACCCACCCTTCCCAAACTCCTTTGTTTTTAAGGGCTGCTTCCCAAGGAACTCTCTGAATAAGTCTGCTAATCAGGCCAAAGTCTGCCCTCCAGAAGTCCAATGTAAAAGTCTTATAGATGTTCCTCCTGATTTCACAAATATTGGGAACTCTATAATTTCATGCTCACTATGCCCCAAGCGGCCTCCAACCACCACATCTCCCCCCAGCCCATCTCTAATCCCAAACAACAGGTCCAGCATAGTCCCTCCCCTGCTGGGCTCACTCACCAGCTGTGACAAAAAGTTGTCCTCCACACACTCTAAAAACTTGGAGGCTGCCTCTGAATTCCACTTCTCCAGAGGCTTGTTCAGCCTTCAGCTCTTCAGTTCAGGAATTCAGTGCCCCAGAGCTCATTAACATTCAGCACACCTTAAGAAGCTGAGCCTCTGGGAATAATCTGATTTACATTTCCAAATCTTTCGTGGTTAATTGGACAGATTTCAGAACTGCATTCCAAGTGAATATATTATATTTACAAAGACAGTGAGGAAATATTTTTTGGTCCTGTTTAGGTTTTCCTGTAAATTCATTGATATGTGCAATCTCCAATTGATACTGAATCCAAGTACCTCCTCATGCATTTGGAATAGATATGAAAATCAAGACCCTTTATGTCTGACAATCAATCAGACTCTGTCCCTACCCCCATCCCACCATTTCCCCCATCCAAGCCCTGGCACTCAGAGCAGCCTTGTGCAAATCTGAGCTCCCTCCAGCCCAGGCTGGACCTGCAGGTTTCAGCTCCTTGGCTCCAGTTCCCCCCTGCTTTCCTTGGAGAAGGAGCTGCCAGAGACCAGAGGGATGTTCATTTATTGTCAGCCAGCAAAGCCAAGGGAAGGCACAGCTCTGTAAAATGCAAAAGTCATTCATTTCCCTGGCTCTGCCCTGCACCTGATCCCCACAGCTTGTCCTGTTTCCTTCATCCCTGCATTGCCAGGCACTTTCTGGGACAAGGGAGCTCTGCTCTGGGGATGGAGGGAGGTCCAAGTGCCACCATTGGAGTGGGAACCACAACTCATCAGGTTTGTGTCCTTTGGGGGTCAGGAACTGGTGGGACTCAGAGGCACAGAAAGTTTCTCTTCAAGGCCAGCAGACCACAGTTGAACAGGACACAATTTAATAACAATCACGCTCCTCCCTGAGCTATGTGCAATGTCCCAGTAGTGTCTGATGAGTGCACCATCCACAGGTGATTTCGATACTAAAATTAATTTTAGACAAATGTGGTAATAGATATAAACACAATTAAGTTCTTGTATCAGGATGCTCATCCTGGTGTGGGGGTGTCGTGAACGGCGGGAGAAATGCGACACACTATATGCATGAATAGCAAATCTCGAACTTTATTGAAAGCTTACACATATTTATATTGGTGTTAATGAAGCTTATACATATTGCAAAAGCTGAGCTCATCATTGGTTAAAGCACACTTAGATTAACTACACCTACTCTTATCTTCTAACAATTATTTTGCTTCTATATTTGCATTCTTCTAACTTCTCTACCTAAGATAACTACATTTTCTGGCAAGCGATTTTCTCCCCCGTCTTCTCGTTTCAGAGAAGGTCACTGTGACCTTTGTCAGTGATTGGACACTGGTTGCTCAGTTCCCAGCTTGTTTCTCCTATCTTTATCTATTGGTATCACATCGAAATGTCTTTTCTCAGCTAACCAATTATTCAAAAAGCTCTCTACATGGGTGCACAACAGCTCAAACAATTCCTGATTTGCAAAGCTGCCAGTGGTGGATGGAGAAGGGAGGTCAGGCTGCTCTTGGTGCTGAGGAAATGCT
Organism: Molothrus aeneus; assembly: GCF_037042795.1. Taxonomy (NCBI): domain Eukaryota; kingdom Metazoa; phylum Chordata; class Aves; order Passeriformes; family Icteridae; genus Molothrus; species Molothrus aeneus. The sequence continues at coordinate 1,051,392 of NW_027099068.1, read as the reverse complement.
GAAAGCAGCCTGACTCATTTCATCTCCTCATGCCCTGGCTGATCTCCCCTCTTTCCCCTCCCACCCATTGGCTTTTGTCTCCCACCAGCCCCCCTGTGAAGAGCCTGGCTCTGTGTTCTCCATCCCCTCCTCGCTGGCACTGCCAGGCTGGGATGAGGAGCCCCTCAGCCTTCCCTGCTCCAGGCTGGACAAGCCCAGCTCCCTCAGCCTCTGCTCACAGCCCAAGGGCTCCAGCCCCACCTTGGAGGCCCTTCCCAGGCCCTGCTCCAGCTGCCAGACATCTTTCCTGCCCTGGGCAACCCAACCCAGGCCACAGTGACCTGGATAATCCCCGTCCTTGATGTCCTGGTCACAGAGCCCTGGCCCCTTGTCCCCTGTCAGGCTCTGGGGTGGATCCTGTGGAACATCCTTTGGTGGAGGCTGTGGCTCCAGGTGGGCCGGGGGGATCCCAGGGGACAGGGACCCTGCTGGGCATGGACAGCATTGGACTTGTTGGGAGAAACAGTGAGGGGGAGCTGGGGCAGAGTGAGCAACCCAGTGACCTGACACAGCCCTGCTGGGATGTCACACAGCCCCTCTGGGATGTCACAGCCTCCTCTGTGATGTCACAGCCCATTCTCTAATGTTACACAGCCCCTCTGGGATGTCACAGACCATTCTTTGATGTCACAGAGCTGCTCTCTGATGTCACAGACCATTCTCTGATGTCACAGAGCTGCTCTCTGATGTCACACCAGAGTCTGTGATGTCATAGTCTGCCCTGTGATGTCAGACCTCTGCCCTGTGATGTCACAGCTGGCTCTGTGATGTCACAGATGCAGTCTATGATGCCACAGCTGCTCGATGACCTCACATGATCCACTCTGTGATGTCACAGCCCACTCTGTGACCTCATGTTACCAGATGATAAATTGTCTCCACCAGCTGAGCTGACACCTGGAGATTGTTCTCCACAACCCCAGGCCTGTGGAGACCACTCAATGCCCATTGTGTGAGAAGGAGAACTGGAAGTTCAGCAGCCTCAGTGTCCTGCCAGCTCAGCCAGGCCCACGGGAACATTGGGCTCCACGAGCACCAGGGACCAGCAGAGAGATGCCCAGGACAGAAGAACACATGGGTTAAGGGGAGGGGAAATATGTTAATGATTTTGGGGAAATGATTATCACATGTGTGAAAAAGAATAGAAAATCACCAAATTTGCAGATGACACCAAGCTGGGTGTGAGTGTGGATCTGCTGGAGGGTAGGAGGGCTCTGCACAGGGCCCTGGACAGGCTGGATCCAGGGCCCAAATCCAACAAGGTGAGGTTGAACAAGTCCAAGTGCCGGGTCCTGCACTTTGGCCACAACAACCCCTGCAGCTCTACAGGCTGGGGACAGAGGGGCTGGAGAGCAGCCAGGCAGAAAGGGACCTGCAGGGACAGATGGACAGCAGGCTGGACATGAGCCAGCCGTGTGCCCAGGTGGCCAAGAAGGCCAATGGCTCCTGGCCTGGCTCAGGAATGGTGTGGCCAGCAGGAGCAGGGCAGGGATTGTTCCCCTGTGCTCAGCACTGCTTGGGCAGCACCTCGAGTGCTGTTTGCAGTTCTGGGCCCCCAGTTTAGGAAGGACATGGAGGGGCTGGAGCGTGTCCAGAGAAGGGCAACAAGGCTGGGGAGGGGTCTGGAACACAAGAGCTTTGAGGAGCAGCTGAGGGAGCTGGGCTTGTTTATCCTGGAGGAGGCCCAGGGGAGACAAGGCCGTGTCAGGGTACAGGTTGGACTTGATGATCTCCATGGCCTGTTCCAGCCTTGCTGATTCTGGGATTCTCTGAAAGAACCCTTGGAGCAGCTGCAGGATGAGCCCTGGGCCTCCTCTTGAGGAGCTCCAGCAGCCCAGGTCCCTCAGCTTCTCCTGGCAGCCCCAGAGCCCATCCTGTCAGTCGTGCAGAGCCTGTGCAGCTCCTCCTCACTGCCCAGAACAGGGAGCCCCAGAGGCAGACACAGCAGCCCAGATGTGCCCCCCTGGCCTGGGGTGCCTCTGGCAAGGGAGCAGCAGCAGGCACTGCAGGAGCCTGCAGACAATTCCTGCAGCACTTGTAGGATGATCCTGCTGCCCAAGGGACGTTCCCATGGGGCCAAGTCAGGAACTGCAATGGGCAGTGGGGCCAGAGAGGAAAGGGCAACCAGGGATGGGCTTTTTGCAGGGGAGGGAACAGGGGTGGGCAATGGGAGGAAATTTGCACAAGGGAAGACTAAAGAAAGCAAAGGTGAAGCAAAGGAAATGCTCAGGGCAGTTTGGGGGTGGCTGCCAGGCAGCCCTGGCTCTGAGCAACAGCGTCTGCAGTGGCACAGGAAACTCCCAGCTGATGGGAACAAACTTTCTGGCTGAGTGCAGAGGCCAGGACAAAGCTGAGTGGTTTCCCTGGTGTCCCCCAGCCCTTGCTGGCCCCAGGGCTGATGGCATTTGTGCTCCCTCAGGTTCATGTCCCCACAGCAACAGCATGGGGGTGCTCCCCCTGCTGTGGGCAATGCAAACAGGGGCTGCTGAGCCAGTGCTGCCGTGTCTGTGCCTGCAAGGCTGGGGCACCTGTGTGAGCTGGGGGAGAGGCCAGGGCTGCAGAGGGGGGATGTTGTTGGCAGCTGCATGAGGAGGCTCTGGGACGCTGCCCTGGGCTGTGCAGCGCACTGGGGATGGATCAGCCCCTGCTCTGCTGCTCCTTCCCCTCTGCCCCAGGGCCCTTGCAGAGCCCCAGCCATGCTGTTTGCCCCCAGCCTGCCCACGGCCAGCCTGGGGCTGCTCATGGGGGTTTCTGTGCTGAGCATTGGCCTGGCCGTGTTCTTGAGAGAGCCTGGGCAAGGAGCCTGGAGCCCCCAGGGCCTGGCCTGAGGCGTCAGCGCTGCCCCAGCAGTGTCTATGGCCTGTCCCTGCTGCAGCCCCGGCACTGCCATCCCCAGGGCTGTGCCCGGCCCCGAGAGCACTCAGGCCCTGCAGCAACACCAGGGCCACCAGGGCAGCGGGGCAGGGCCACGGCAGCAGCACTGGCAACACCAAGTGCTGCTGCTGCTGCTGGGCACAGCTGCTGGGCCAGCCCTGATCTGCCCCAGCTCTGCACACAGACATTGCTGCTGCAGCTCCAGAGAAGGCATCAAAAGGGCATCTCTGCAGAAAACTCTGCTGGGAGATCCTTTAGTTCCTTTAAAGGCACCAAGAGCTCATTGACACAGTCTGTGGCCACAGGGAAGACAGAGAGAAACAAAATGAGAAACGGCACAAACAATGACATTTCTTTGTGGACAATATGAAAAAAACTAAAACAAAGAAAAAGAACCGCCAAATTGAAACCAACAAGAAGTATTAAAGATTACTTTTATTACAAGTGATTTTCAGAAATTGGCAAGCAGATGAATGTTCCTGAAAGCATCCAGTCATCAGTCTCCACACTGCAGCCTTGAGCTCCTGGTTCCTCAGGCTGTAGATGAGGGGGTTCAGGGCTGGAGGCACCACTGAGTACAGAACTGACAGGGCCAGGTCCAGGGATGGGGAGGACATGGAGGGGGGCTTCAACGGAGCAAATATGCCAGTGCTGACAAACAGGGAGAGCACGGCCAGGTGAGGGAGGCAGGTGGAAAAGGCTTTGTGCTGTCCCTGCTCAGAGGGGATCCTCAGCACAGCCCTGAAGATCTGCACATAGGAGAAAGCAATGAACACAAAACAACCAAATACCAAAGAGGCACTAACTGTGATGAGTCCAACTTCCCTGAGAGTGTTGGAGTGTGAGCAGGAGAGCCTGAGGATCTGTGGCACCTCACAGAAGAACTGGCCCACGGCATTGCCATGGCACAGGGCCAGGGAAAATGTATTGGCTGTGTGCATGAGAGCATGGAGAAAGGCACTGGCCCAGGCAGCTGCTGCCATGTGGGCACAAGTTCTGCTGCCCAGGAGGGTCCCGTAGTGCAGGGGTTTGCAGATGGACACGTAGCGGCCGTAGCACATGATGGTCAGCAGTGAATACCCTGCTGGGATAAAGAACAGAAAGAAAAAGAGCTGAGCAGCACAAGCTGAGTAGGAGATGGTGCTGGTGTCCCGGAGGGAATTGTGCATGGCTTTGGGGACAGTGGTGCAGATGGAGCCCAGGTCGCTGAGGGCCAGGCTGAGCAGGAAGAAGAACATGGGCGTGTGCAGGTGGTGGCCGCAGGCTGCGGCGCTGATGATGAGGCCGTTGGCCAGGAGGGCAGCCAGGGAGATGCCCAGCAAGAGGCAGAAGTGCAGGAGCTGCAGCTGCCGCGTGTCTGCCAATGCCAGCAGGAGGAAGTGCCTGATAGAGCTGCTGTTGGACATTTGCTGGGGCTGGCCATGGGCACCTGTTCATGGAGAAAGGACAGCGAAGAGTTAGAGGAGATCCCTGTAACCAAAATCAAAGCCATTTCCCATACACTCTCCCCAAAACACACACAGAGACATCCTTTTGTGTTCAAGAGTTCTGGGGTTTTTCTTATAAGCTTCCCCACATGTCTTCTGGTATTTTTGGATATCAGAAACCCTCAGCATTTCTGCTGCACTCGGGGAGAACAGAGCAAGTTCTGTGAGGCAGAGTGATGAGTGGAGACTGAGGAGAGATGGTCTGTCATTGTGACCTGTTCAGAGTTTCTCTGGGCTTTAACCTGTCTCAGGTGGAGGGTGATCACCTTCCCATGCTTCCCCTAAAATGTCACCAGGTACTGCTGAGAGCAGATGGATCCACCCCAGCCCAGCTGCACATTTGTAGCCAAGGACTCGCATTGCTCATTTCACCAACCCAGCAGCATTTTCAGAGTCAGAACACCTCTGCCTTTCCCCATCAATCTCATGACTCAGAGATGCTCTAGGACAGGTTTGCACCCTGGATTGAAGCTCCCAGCTTGGACTGAAATCTCAGGGAGACTCCCAAGTGTCCTTCTGATGGCATTGGATGAAGGGAGATGCAGCTCCTTCCCTGGCTGCACTGACAGCATTGCCCAGAGCCGGGCACTGGGGACAGCATCACCCTGAGCCAGCTGTGCCCCCTCCAGAGCCCCCAGGGCCGGGCAGCTGCTCCCAGCCCTGTGCTCTGCAGAGGGACCTGGGCCCGGGGCTGCAGAGCTGCCCCACGGCTCTGCTGCAGCTCTGCCTGCACAGGAGGGGCTGCACGCCTTGGAGCCCCGGCCCTGAGGGCAGAGGCTTGGCTGGGGCACAGGAGGGAGGGGGCTTGTTCAGAGGGAGGGGCTGCACTGCAGGGGATCCTGTGCACATCTCTAATCTTAGCCTGCCACAGCATTGCTGGGTTTTGTTTTCTCTCCTTCCCTGATCTTCTCTCTGTTTCCTGGAGACTTTCCTCCTACAGGTGTTTCCCTGTGCCTGATCTCTCCCTGCCAGCACTCACAGACCCCAAATCTCTGTGCACTCCCTGTGCCCCTACAGCCTGTTTGCAGGGCATGGGCTGGGGGCAGGTTCTGTTTGCAGCTTGGAGAAAGGACAGCTCAGACGGAATCTCATGGGTCCAGCAAAGGTGATGCTGGTCCAGCCATGGACAGAGGAGTGGCTGAAAGCACATTAGGGATCTCCTGTGAACCTATTGATCACTAAAAGTAACAGTTCCGGTGTCTCAGGCACTTGTCAAAATCCATAATCATCCTTTAATATTTATCGCCCCCCCCTGCCATTCTCCAATAATAGGAAACTGAAAACAAAGTCTTAGGAAATTTCCTCATTTTTATCAAAATCCTTGTCTTGGGAATATTCTGTGACTGATCAGAGCCCCTCAGTACATCAGAGCTTCATGAGCATTTCACCTCCCCTGCACCAGAAATACTCAGAGTGGTACTCACAGGGTCTGCAGGCACTGGGATGTTGCAGCTTCAGGAGATCACTGCAGGAGCTGCAGCTGCATTGTCCTGCAGCCAGAGGTTGCTGTGCCAAGGGCTGGCAGTGATTGTGCCCCAGGCACTTCTCAGCCCCTTCCCAGCCCTGAGTGATTGAAGCTCTCTGTGCCTCTGTGCTGTGCCCGGGCTGGCTGCAGGCAGTGCCCCAGCCCTGCTGGGCTGTGCACAGGAGCTGCTCCTGGCCAGAGCTGTCTCTCTGCAGCTCTGCTGCCCTTGCCAGGAGCTGCCTCTGGGCCAGGAGCCCGGCCCAGCTCAGCAGCACAGACACAGCACCAGGACTTCAATGAGCCCCTGGGGCTTTGTGCTCAGGCCCTGAACATCAGTCCCTGAGAGGGAGCTGAAGAAATCTCTCCAGAACTCCGAGTCACAATCCAACTCCAAAGTTTCTTGAAGTTTTAATGGGTCCCACTGAGGGATAGGACTGAGAAAGTGTCCCCAGGCCCCAGGCAGAGCAGAGAACTGGAGGCAGTGATGACAGGTGGGGACAAAGAGAAGCCAAGTCTGGGTGCCCTGGGGCACAGCAGGGTCTGTGGCACCAAGGGCTGGGAGGAGACACCTTGTCCTGAGGCCCTGGGGCCTCCTGGCACAGCCCCAGCCAGGCTGGGCACTGTCAGCCCCTTGTCCTGCCCTCAACATCCCCCCGTAGCCCACATCCCAGTGGCCTCAAGGATCTGCTGGAAGGAGTCCCAGGGGAGCCTTGCTCAGGAATGGCCCTGGGGGCTCCTGAATGCTCCCAGGGACTGCAGGTTTTTCAAAGGACTTTGGGTTTTGCTTTTGCCTTGGAGTCTCTGAGAGGTCTGTGCAATCATGGCCTCCAATTATCTGCTGTAATTAGTCCCTGGAGAGGCTTTGTCAGTAACAACACTCAGTGGGGCTCATTCATGCCTCAGGGTACTATTTCAGTTATTTTAAGGTACCTGGTGTTTCCCTTTTGATACAGACTCTGGGAGAGGTTTGTGCAATCATGGCCCCAATTATCTGCTTTAAGGAGTCCCTTGAGGGCTTTGTACTGACACTCAGTGGGGCTCATTAATACTTTGAGATACTCAAGATTTTTAAGGTACTTTGTGTGGAGGCTGGAGAACTGGCCAAGGAAAAGCCTGCTGTACTCCCCTGGAGGACCAACCCCTAAGCCATAACCTCTGGTTAGGGAGAGCAAAAAGATCACCCCCAAAATCCTTTGTTGCTTTATGTTGATCCCTTGCAACGCCTTGGTCCTTCCCCTTTGCTCTGCCCCTGTGCCCTGATCCCATTCACTCTAGTGTTCTGCCCTGCCCTTCGAGATCCCAATATAAAGCCCTGCTTTCCCTGCCTGAGTGGCTTTTTGTCCCTGGACCCTTTTGAGGATGAAGCTCAGGAAAGGTTCTCCTTGGAACCCCACACCAAGACCCCGTCTCTCCTCCTGCGTCGCCGGGATCACAGAAGAGCTGAAATCACTCGGCATGAGCACAGACATTGCCTGTGCCCCGAGGTATCTTCTTCCAGAAGTTTCTTCAGGAAGGTTGCAGCGCTCTGAGCACCACCTGCCACAACCTGTGGCGCCCAAAGTGCGGCCTCTGCAAAGAGATCCCTGAAGAAGTGTCTCCTGCAGCCTCCCACTGCAGGACAAAAGTCGCTGTTGGCGCAGCCGCTTTCCCCAGGAGAAGCCCTCATGTTTTAGAGGGGGCTGTCCAAAGGGCGACCGGGACCCTCCGAAGACTGAAGAGGCCGAAGAGCTCCCGGAGTAGCGGAGGCCAATTGAGGGGCTGAGCACCTGCCCAGCAGATTTTCATTGACCCAATGGGCAATGGCCCAAAGAGCAACTGTAAGTTATATCTATCTATCTATCTATCTATCTATCTATCTATCTATCTATCTATATATATATGAGGGTCTTCTGTTTTTTCATTTTCCTTTTTCTGCTGGGTGTGGGAACAAAGTCTGAGGATGGGCAACAACCTTAGTCACCCTAAGCTGAGTCCTCCTCAAAGACACGACTATTCCAAGGTTGTGGGTGTCCTTGTTGATTGGAGAATTTGTTTTTCTAAGGGAAATTGGAAAGCTTTTGTTCATTTTCTTTCCAAATACTTTGTGAATGTTATGAGGGAATTGGTTTTATTGCTTGAGTTTTGGATGTGGTTGGGATCAAGTTATTTGGTTTACAAATGGAGGGAAATTTTAAAGTGGGGAGGTTTTATCCTCTTTTCCATTTATCCTTATTTTCATTCGATTTATGATTCAGTTAAACAATTGGGGGAAAATTCAGGAAAAGTTTTTGGTCCCCAGTTCAAAACCACTTCCCCTTCTTCCTGTCCCCATGTACCCAAAACCCTTCCTCACCTGAGGGGCAATGGGCTGGCAGTCGTTGTCACTTGGCCCAGGGTTGCTATCGATCCCCTGACGCCTCCCGATCCCCTCTCTCCCTTTGCCTGGACAGCAAAGCGTCTGCTGCCCTGGACCTTCCCCTCATCCTCCCTCCTGTGCCTCTTTACCCACTTCCCCCTCCTGTCGATTCCCCACAAAACAGTGCCAGCAACGTATCCAGCCCCACCATTTTGTTGCCTCCATTTCCAAGTTTTCCCACCCTTACACCCCAAAGTGGCCACCTCCCCACCTCTCCTCCTCCCTTTTCTGTGCCCTCCATTGCACTCGTCTCCCCCCTTCCCCCCATGTTGATGGGTGTAACCACACCAGGACCCCCCCATTGATCAGGAATCCCCTCCCCATTGTGGACCCCGTTGCAGTTGTGTATAAACAGGGGAGAAGGACAACATCACCCAGCTCCTGGGACCCCATCCCCTGCAGGGACACCTCCTCAGCAGAATGTCCCCGGGTTGTCCAGAGCCGTGCCCCTGCCCCAGGTGGGGATGGCGTGCTGGCGGGGTGCCCTGCTGCTGCACAGACCTGCAGGGACAGCCCCTGCCAGTGCCCGTCACCAGCGGAGCACACTGCCCCTGGAGCAGGCAGGTTGGAGCTGGGAGACATCCTGCCCCGTTTGGGATTTCAGGAGGCAGCACCCACTCGGGGTCACAGGCCCATGGACATGAACACTGGTGGAGGAAAGATCTAATGTTAAAAACATCATCCAGGCAATGCTCTTTTGACAAGTTCTGCCCTGAGTTTTCCTTAAGAAGATCTGAAACGTTCAATGTCACCAGCAAAAGCTCCTGCAATGGCTGCAGGCCAGCAGAGCAGGGCTGTCAGCTGTGAAACAAGTGCTGCCACAAGCAGCAGCTCCCCCAGGGCAGCAAATCAAGAGCTGGGAAGGAGCTGATCTGAAGGCCAAACCTCCTTAGCTCCTTCTGAAAGAGCAGGAACAGTTCCTCATTCCAGTGAGGTGGAATGCTGGGCACCACAGCTCCAGGTGAGGACTGGACACAAGTTTGCTCCCACTGAGTGCTGTGATGGGTTCTGCAGGAGCTCTGGGCTCCTGTGCTTGCCAGGCACAATGAGCAGAGAAGGAGCCAAGTGCACTGATGTGGGAAATGGATTTGTAGAAAGTTTTCAGGGCCTAATAGAAGGCCCACACAGTATGAATCTGTTTATAAACCTTGAGACAAGAAATGCTAACTTAAAAATGCCATGGAATAGGACAGATATTGTTGAGAGAGGAATGGAGGTGGAAAAAAGTTTCAAAAGATGGCCTTGCAAATAAGACTTTGGAAAAATAGAGCTATGAAAGAGGCATTGTAGTGGGACCCACAAGGGGTAGTTTCAAATAATTGGCTTTAAGGCATCTACAACATGGCATGGCAAAAGTCTGATAGACCAAGAAACACTTATAATGTATTGTAATTAGGAAATAGTTGGCTTCTGATTGTGATGGTGTGAATTATAACATCTGTATTGTCTCACCCTTCTCATGAGACTGAAAATGGAATAAAGGTTTTTAAAACACCTCTCAGTGTCCCCATCTCTAGGTCAAGAAAAGAGTATTATCCAACACACTGACACACCTTTGCCTCGAGCACAACCCAGCCTGGACCAAACACACTGAAAGGTTTCCCCTTTGGGCCATGACTCGAAACGTCAGGTCTGCTGTTTGACAACTCAGGTTGGTTTGGTGTCAAGGAGTTTCCCTCAGAAATACTGGATTTGTCTTCCTCTGTGCCTTCCCCTCAGCAGCCTTGGGGATGCTCCTGTGTGAAGCCATCTGTCTCACACAGTTTGAGACAACTTAAAACAGGATATTGTGCAATAAGTCATCTCCTCTAAAGTGTTCCAACAATCCCTTTCCAGCAATAGGAAATTATTACTAATAGATGAAAGCGGGAAAAACCCCAGCAGTTTATTAACAAACAGAATCCCCCCATGACACGCGTTACAAGAAGGCGCCAGGTTCTCTCTCGGCAAGAACAGGAGCTGTCACGGATCAGTTCCAGCAGCTGATGGAAGCTCGGTGGCTCATCCGGCGTCGACTTTCTCCCATGGCAGAGCTCCATGGAACGGTCAGGGCAGGGGAAGCAGCTGGGCTGGAGCCCCTCGCTGTCTTTTCTCCCCGGCGTGGCTCAGCTCACAGACTCTCGGCTGGGAGCGGGGCCGCTCCGCTTCTGCCGGCACCATGTCCCTGGGCTTGGACAAACAGTTTTCTGCCAGGAGAGCCCTGCACACTGCTCCACAGATCTCCCAGAAAGGCCCAAACCAACTCCAAACACTCTGTCTGCAGCAGCTTTTCACAAAGGGCTGCAGAAATCCAGGACAGCTGCAAGTGAGTGTCGCAAGGCTCTTGTCTTGTTCCTGACAGCAGAATTCTTGATGATCTGATGCAATTTTATTCAAATGTAACAAGAGAGCTGAGATATTTTGTTAAAATATTTCATGAGGAGTAACAAGCCTTGGGAGCATGAGGTACAGGACTGACGTGCGAAAGCATGAGCATATCCTCCAAAGTGGCCAGTTTAATTGTCCATTTTATTACTCTTGTACTTATTCCACACTAATATGGAAAACCAAGCTTTTCTTGGAGGCAAAACAGGCATGGGATACACTACAGTCCCTCGCAGGCTCACCAGGGCTGGCAGTGACAAAGCAGGCAGTCTGCTTCATTGTGAACCACTACAGAGCTACATCCCAATCTGGTTTAAGTAGCGTGGTATTATTAAGAGCTCCTTTTCTGCATGAGATACAAAAAGGAGATCCCAAATGATCTTCATGCAAGCATGCAGTCAAGAACTGGTCCTGCTATGCTAATGAAGCGTTTGCTTTGGCAATTACACTCTTCCCATTCATCTTTGGATGCAGACACTTCAGGTTCTCCCCTACACCCCTGCAAGGCTGGCAGTCGCTGGTTCCCATTTCCTGTTCTTCCCTAGAGATGGTGCAGTGGCTGCTTTGAGACAAAAAGCCCTGAGATCTGGACAGCTTGAAGGAGCATGAAATGCTAATTAAGCGCTCATATTGGTAATACCCAGGTCTGCACTGCCCAGTGCTCTGAAGCAGCAGCAGCAGCAGGACCATGCATCATTCCTGCTGGTGGATGTTCATGTTTCTGGTGTGCAAGAGCAATGGCTTTGAGGAGGGACAAAAATGCCCCTCTTCAAACAGTGGGTGTGCAAGGAGATGTGAAGTTTCACAGCCTTTTCTAGGATATTTCAGAATGATCTAAGAGAATATTGTGGCATGGAGTAGGTCCCTAATTTTGTCTCCAGAGAAATCCCCAAAGGGCACATTCACTCTGCTGCTGATGGCAACTCCATAAGCTCATGGACCCATTTTCCCTGCAACATGCCACCCTGCCTGGGCTTTACTAGGCCAGGACTAGAGCCAGAGCAAAGCAAACACCTGCAGCCAGGTGACATTGTGTGACATCAGAAGCTGGCAACCATGAGGACTTTACTGTCAAAAGGTTACAGTTTGCACTGGGCCCAGAAGTGTTTTTCCCTAAGGCAAAGCACATTGAAACGTGAAGTTTAAAAGCTTCAAATGATTATGAAAGGAAACTGCAGAATAATTTCTGGAAGGGCAGCATTGTCAATGACCATGCAGCCCACCAAGAGCTGGAGCTGAATCCAGAATTGCTTCTTCCAGCTGTGCAGGAATTCATTACACTGGCAAGCACTGGTCCATGGGAACAAATGATCCCCAGGCTCTGGGCTGAATGGCACCCAGGCTGCAGTACAGAGTGGAGGAACCCTTGTCACTTGTTATTGGCCTCCCAGTGCACTCATCCTTCTGCAAACAAGGTGCAAACAACACAGCTGGACTGCTGTCCTGGGTAAATATACATACAGGTGACTCTGCCAAAGCCATGCATCATTTCCCAGGGAAAGACATGACCTCTTCTTACCTATGGAATTGTGATTGAAGACACCTGTGAGCCAGATCTGTGGGAGGTTGCAAAGGAGCAAAGCTTTGGCATTTGGGCACACTTCTCTTGGTTTCTTTGCTCAGGCCTTTGGTGAGCCCAGAACACACCTAGGTAGAAAACCTTTGACTAGACAGGATCTTTTGGATCCATTGTCCCCCAAAAAGGTCAACAGGTGACCCTGTTGTAATGCCAAGTAACAAAGAGCAGCACAAATGACACAAAGAACACACAGCCAAAGAGGAAGAGGAGAGGCCCAATGAGGAAAGGATGTGGTGAGACACTGGCACATTGAGTGAGCTGCACTCCCATAATCTCTAGGCTAGCAGGTCCTGGTCTAACATTCTCCTTTTGGTTTATTTAAACTTTATTTATTTATTTACTTTTTTTCATCATCAAATGAAAATATATACAATTAAAAATATGTACTCAAATTTTAAAGACAGAATCAAAACACATTAATTCAAAACTACATCTAAAGATCAGAACATATGTACAGCTTTAACTACGAAGCCTAAGGCATCAATCCTGTTCTACAAACACTCTTCATACAGGTGGCAGCTTCTTCCTGAGCTTGGAGGAAAGAGAGCTCTTCTGGACGGGAGGAGGCGAGGACTTTGTGGGTGAGGGAACATCGGAAGTGTCCAGAGAAAACTTCTCGGTAAGACTGTAACCAGCCAGATCTGCAAAATGGAGACACAAAGTTTAACAGAGGCCACCATGCAAACCTAAAGCAGCTGAAGCTCCATATTTCATGGGACGCATTTCCTGCAAACTTCTAAACAGCTGCACAGGGAAACATGCTCCTGCTGGCAGACACTTGAGGCAGGCCAGGGCAAAACCCTGAGCCACTTGCCCAGAGCTAGCACAGGCACAGCCTGGCCTCTGGGCTGCCCTGGGACAGCAGGGAGCCCAGAGCCCTGTGCTCTCCAGGAATGGCTCAGCTGCACATGCACCCTCCTGCTCCTCTGCCTGCCCCACAGCTCAGCAGCCCTGCAGCTCCAGGGGCACTGGCAGCAGCACAGCTCCTTGCAGGGGCACATGCAGGGCACAGCTGTTCCCTGGCAATGTGCACAGCCTCTCTGCGCTGCCACAAGACCCTTCCTCCCAACAGAGACTGGCCCAGCTCCCCCCTCACCTCTGTGTGAGGCTGAGCCATGGTTCCCTTCACCTTGTCCTCCATCTGGAGCTGCTCCAGGCCCCCCATGCCATGACCAGGAAGGGCAATGGAGAGAATTAGCACAGTGCCTGTCTTTCAAAGACAGGGACCTATGTGAGTCATTGGAGTTTCCTGAAAGGAAGATAACCCAGGGACAGAAAGCACCATTTCTAGAGCACTGGCAGGGCAAAGATCCCAACAAGATAAAGAAACCTGAATAAATGGATGAGTGGGATTCTGGGCCAGGTTTGCCTGTGATGGCAGGGTCCTGCACATGACTGCTGGGTAGCAGATGGTGCCATTGCTCCTCTTTCTGGGTCTTTTTAGGACCCAGAGAAATCCCGATTGAGCCTGTGAAGCACTGAGCTTGGAAAGTAATGGTTCACTCTTCACTGTTCTTTGTATTTTTGTTGTTTGTTTTTTGTTTGTTTGTTTGTTTTGGTTTGTTTTATTTCTTAATTTGTTTGTTTTGTTTTTTTTTTTGTATTTGTTTTTGGTTTTTGGGTTTTTTTTGTGAACAGCATCCATTTGTAACATCAGCTGAGGCTGCATCCACCCTGAGACCACTCATCATCTCAGTGAAGAGGAGGATGGAGAAGCAAACAGTGCTATAATCATATCAGGACCATTTTCTCCATAGCCATCTTAGAGTAGGATTGTAGAGTAGGACTGTAGAGTAGGATTTAGAGTAGGAGTATGTGGAGAAAAGACAAAAGACTCTGCACAATTCAACGTGAATCAAGGAGAAGCCATTTATTGTGCTTCTAAGCATAGTTTATAATTAGTTCCTATCCTATAGGTTTCTATAGACATGCATTGTTTGGTTGGTTGCTGCACTTTGTCCAGCATCTCTTGACTGGTAGCTCTATTTTGTCCTGAGGCAAGCACGCATCTTATTCTTAATCTAATTGGTAGATGCTGTAAGGGTCATTTTATTTGGGTTGCTACCCCTTTGTCTGTCAGCAACTCTTCTGCTTCACCTTTTTATCCACAAAGTTGAATGCAGCTTTATTAAAAACCTGACCTAGTTCTAGAAGGTTAGTTAGTTTAGTTAGCTCCAGAAGGTTAGGCTGGTTCATTTAGTGCCTGTCCATTTTTCTGCAAATACCACCCCACAGGATTATAGAGTAGGATTGTAAAGAAATAAAGTTTCTGAAACTTTAACTCATCTGGAAGAATCCTTTCTTTCTCACCCTGTGAACAAGCTGAGCATTTCCTTCTGAGTTGTCAGCTGTCTATTAAAGGTGCAAATGGCTTCTTTGGTGTTGTGAAAAGTACATATTACAGGATAGGCTCTTCACAGATATTAAAATGAACATATATATATATATATAAAAAAATATATATATATAAATGAATATACTGTATGTGTTATGTTGTCTTAGTCAGTAGTACTGTATTTTTTTCAGTAGTGTGGTATGTTGCGGTGTGATGTCATGGTTTGCCTCAGATACCCCAGGTTCCTCCCTGATAATTCCCTGCCAGGTGTGTCAATCATCCCTCCTTTCCACACCCTGACCCCTGCTGAGCGCTGTCTGTCAATCCTGGCATTCCAGAAGGGTGGCGAGTGATTGGCAGAATTCAAAAGATGCCCTCCCCTCCTGGAAGGACATTGGGCCATCCAGGTGTCCTCTGTCCCTTGAGACTTCCCCGCCCCGTACCTGGCTGGTGGTCCCCCGTGTTCCTTCCCTCGCCCTCTCCCCTGGCTAAAAGGGCGAGCAAACCATGCGGTTGGGAGTTCTCCTGGAGCCGTTGATGGATTCAGAGGCCTGTGGGCCAGGAATAAAGCTCTGGATCAAAACCCTCCATCAGAACCGACTCCTTTCCTTCACCTCGCCTTAAAGCTTCTCCACCAAAGGTAAACCTGAACTCCTGCGTGCCTGGACTTGCCTCCAAGCGCCCAGCTGCAGCATCCAGCCAGCCAAAAGTGTCTCTGGGGTAAAATTCCACAGTTGCTGCTATTTGGTCAAGCAGCAAAGGCCAGACAAGCTCATGTACGTCCCGTCCAGCTATATTCACAGAATCACAGAATCACAGAATTTCTAGGTTGGAAGAGACCTTCAAGATCATCGAGTCCAACCCATGTTCTAACACCTCAACTAGATCATGGCACCAAGTCCACATCCAGTCTTTTTTTAAACACATCGAGGGATGGTGACTCCACCACCTCCCTGGGTAGATGATTCCAGTATTTGACCACTCTTTCTGTGAAAAACTTCCTCCTTAATTCTAGCCTGTATCTCCCTTGGCGCAGCTTGAGACTGTGTCCTCTTGTTCTGTCTGTTGCTGCCCGGAGAAAGAGACCGACCCCCAGCTCACCACAGTCACCCTTCAGGACGCTGAAGAGAGTGATAAGGTCACCTCTGAGTCTCCTTTTCTCCAGGCTGAACAACCCCAGCTCCCTCAGTCGTTCTTCATAGGGCTTGTGTTCCAAGCCCCTCAGCAGCCTCGTTGCTCTCCTTTGGACACGCTCAAGCATCTCAACGTCCCTCCTAAACTGAGGGGCCCAGAACTGGACACAATACTCAAGGTGTGGCCTCACCAGTGCTGAGTACAGGGGAAGAATGACCTCCCTGCTCCTGCTGGCCACACTATTCCTGATACTAGCCAGGATGCCATTGGCCTTCTTGGACACCTGGGCACACTGCTGGCTCATGTTCAGCCGACTGTCAACCAGCACACCCAGGTCCCTTTCCTCCTGAGCGCTGTCCAGCCACACCATCCCCAGCCTATAACGTTGCACGGGGTTATTGTGGCCAAAGTGCAGGACTCAGCACTTGGACTTTTTGAACTTCATCCCATTGGATTCTGCCCATCCATCCAACCATTCCAAGTCCCTCTGCAAAGCCCTCTGTCCCTCTAACAGATCGACACACGCTCCCAGCTTAGTGTCATCTGCAAATTTGCTAACGAAAGACTCTAAGCCCTCATCCATGTCATCAATAAAAATATTAAACAGAACTGGCCCCAGCACAGAGCCCTGAGGGACACCACTGGTGAGTGGCCGCCAGCTGGATGCAGCACCATTCACCACCACTCTCTGGGCCTGGCCATCCAGCCAGTTCCTAACCCAGCAAAGAGTGCTCCTGTCCAAGCCACGGGCTGCCAGCTTGTCTAGGAGTGTGCTGTGGGAGACAGTGCCAAAGGCCTTGCTGAAATCCAAATAAACAACATCTACTGCCTTCCCTGCATCCACTAGGCGGGTTACCTGGTCATAAAAGATGACCAGGTTGGTCAAACATCACCTACCCCTCCTAAAGCCATGCTGACTGGGTCTGATACCCTGGCCATGCTGTAAATTCTGTGTGATGGCACTTAATATAAACTGTTCCATTATCTTGCCAGGTACTGAGGTCAGGCTGACTGGTCTATAATTACCAGGATCCTCCTTTGCACCCTTGTTGTGAATGGGTGTCACATTGGGCAGCTTCCAGTCATCCTGAACCTCACCAGGGAGCCAGGACTGCTGGTAAATGATGGAGACTGGCTTGGCAAGCTCAGCTCCCAGCTCTCTCATTACCCTGGGGTGGATCCCATCTGGTCCCATAGATTTATGAACATCCAAGCATTTCAGTGGTTCTTTGACTGCCTCTTCTTGGATAATGGGGGGACCATTCTGCTCCCTGACACCATCAACCATTCCAGGCGGGCCGGTGTCTTGAGGGCAAGTCATCTTCCCACTAAAAACTGAGGCAAAGTAGGCATTAAGCACTTCTGCCTTCTCCTCATCTGCAGATGCTAAGTTCCCTCCCTTGTCCAATAAAGAACAAAGGTTGGTCTTACCCTTCCTTCTAGCATTAAGGTATTTGTAAAACCATTTTTTATTATCCTTTACAGAAGTTGCCATTCTAAGTTCAAAATGAGCTTTGGCCTCCCTATTTTTTTTTTCTGCATGCTCCAGCAGCCTTCTTGAATACTTCCTTAGAGACCTGACCCTCCTTCCAATGCTGATACATCCTCTTTTTATTCCTAAGTACCTCCAAATAAAAAAATATTGGTAATTATTTCAGTGGTAAATATAGTTTTAGGTTATAACATTATGTAAAATAGAAGCTATGCGATGTAAGATACTTTTTTAACTAGCTCAAGAAAGGGATGGAATAATCAAGAAATTCTTTGCCCAGAGATAACAGCAACAGGACACCTAAAGCCCCAAGAGAAGAATTCTTGCGTCGTTATTGGAAAAGACCAACTTTCTTCCACCTCCTTCCCGACTTTGAGGAGCCAACTGGATTAAGGGGGAGAACTTGACAATAACCAGAGAACACCCTTTGTTTGAAAAGAATTTATGCATCATGGATGAGATATATGAATATGCAACAGGTTATTGCTTTTAAGAGCTAATCCTTTGTTAGCCTGCGTGCTTTCTGGGCATAATTGCCCAGGAGGCACCAGGACTGTCTGTATGTCTTTGTTTTTATTGTCCTTTACTGTTCTAACTCTGATTGTCTGAATTGTTATTATTCTAACTTTTATTACTATCTTAATAACCATTTAATTGCTATTAAACTTTTAAAATTTTAAAACAAGTGATTGGTGTTTTTTGCAGTGTGCTTTGAAAGTTGGGAAGACTCTTCATTCATCATCTCCAGAGCACACTGCCCTTGGCCAGCACACTGGCCCATTTTATACATCTGTGGCACTTCTAGTTGAGGCAGAAAGGACAATGGCATTTGAAGACAAAACCAAAGGAAGAATGAGGCAGCCCAAACATCTTGTGCGGATGCAGGCCTTCAGCTGTGACTGGAGAGCATTGGGGTTCCTGCCACTTGGATTTGTATCCCTAGGTGCAATGTCTTTGGCGGGAGGAGAGCCGTGCTCAAGTGAGAAAGCAGAAAGATCAGAGAGGGTGCTCGGGAAGGTCTCCTGTGGTGCGGAGCTGTCAGCGCCTGTGAGGTGAGAGCGGGCCCGGCCTTGCCCGGGGTGGAGCCCCAGCAGAGCCCCGGCAGAGGCCGGAGCAGCCTGAGCCCCGGCAGAGGCAGGCTGGAAGGAGGCCCTTGGAGCTGCAAGAGGCAGCAGCCGGGCCCTGGGTGCCTGTTCCTGGGAGCGGGCGAATCCTCCGCTCTCAGAGCCCAGGTGGCAGCTGGCTGCTCCCGAGGGGAAGCGCAGCCGCGCTGGGCACAGCCCAGCCTGGAGGCATTGGCCGTCCGGAGTGTGCCCAGGAGCAGGGAAAGGCCAAGGGCAGCCGAGGGCCGCTGGGCTGGCTGAGGATTCCTCCTCTTCTGCCGGCTGCCCTGCAACTCCTGGCAAAGGTCAGCAGTGTGTGCAGCACTCTGGGCACCGGGGCAGGGAGCCGGGCTGCTCGGCAGGCTGGAGCACAGGGCAGCCTCCTTCAGGCCCGGCACTTCTGCCAGGGGAAGCGAGGCCAGCGTGAGGCAGGGACAGCTTGGCAGGGCACGTCTGCAGGAGCCAGCGCCTCACGCAGCTCTGGCAGGAAGCGCCTGCAATCCTGCAGTTCTGCACTGAGCCAGAACAAAGGGCTGAGATGCACAGTGTTTGGCAGAAATATTCAGGCCCCCCAGGCCAGCCTGCTTTGTGCTCTCTGGTGCACAGCAAGCGCTGTGCAATGCAGCTCTGAGCTGCTGGGAGAGAGGGAGTCAGGGATGTGCCTGAGGTGAGTCAAGGGGTTAGCTGAAAATGTAATTAGGGTAATTGAAAAGTGCAGATGAGTCGAGGGGCCAGCTGGAAATAGAATTGGAATAGTAGAAAATTGCATATTTTAGTTAAGATTTTAAAATGAGGTAAGAAGCTAAGTTAGTAATACAGCTAGCAGAAATCACGCACCTTAGTTAAAGAGTACCAAATATATTAGGAACATAAAGCTAGGAGTGACAGGGATAGAGGAAGCAATTGTGAAGGAGCAGAGACCATAGAAATACCTTGCCTTAAGAATAATTGAACAGTTAGGAGAGGCTTGGACCATGACCAGCCGGTCAAAAGGTCTTGCCAGCTGGCCATGGGAGAAGAGTTCACCATGAGGAAGACAGCTTTCTTCCTCCCATACAACCACTCCCTCATTTCAAACTCCCACCAATCCAGTTAAGGGAGTACAATTGCGCAGCTGTAATAGATATTCAGCTGATAAAAATACGAAGCAGGCAGGTAATAATTATGTATTATGGGTCCTTAGAAACCTAATGTAAAACCTTTTCTGTAGAAATACAGAGCAGGAGTCTGCAACTCCTTGCACGTGTCTTTGGAAAGATGTTCACGTGTATCCAGCACTGCAATAAATACCCTTCTTTTCTACTATAATTAGTTGAAGAGTCATCTGTCCGTGCTTCAAGGGTTATGCTGGAGTAGTGAACTGATTTGGAAGGGAGCAGAAGAGTTTCAGCAGGCAATTTTTGGAAGAGATGGAAGGCTCTTGTGACTGAAGGGAAAGCTATTTGGAATGGAGTAATAATCCCAAAGTCCATACAATTGTATCTTTGTGTCTGAATTTAAATCAGAATTATTAGAGATAGCTTCATGCAATTTGTCTAAAAATTTATCAAAGTCTTCATTCTTCTTTGGTGAATTTGTGTAAAAGACATGGTGTGTAACCCATCTGGAAGTGCAAGGATAGCATTATATGTTAGTTGTTGGCTCATCTGCAGGACTTGATCAATGCTCCTAGCCTGGGCAGTCCAGTAGCCCAGGGCCCCTTGCCAAGTAACTGTTGTGCTGTTAAACCATACAGAGGATCACCCTGCACTCTTGGTGCTTCCTGAGCACACTTTTCCTCCCAGCTTTTATGACACATCACCTGCTGATGGGGTGGCATTATAAGTCTTATTAGGGTATACACATCAGCTGGAATTAATGTGTTAGATGTAAAAATATACTGCAGAAGTGACTGTGCAAGTTGGGATTTTCAACCAAATTGTGAAATTGCAGCTCTCAACTTTTCTAAAATCTTCCAAGTGAAAGGTTCTCAAACTCTACTTGCAGCATTAGTTACTACAGGAAAAGCCTCTCCCTCATTTGAGAGAAAAGTCCCTTCTTTCTGGAATAACTTTTTTCTACCTTAGTTTCTGAGCTGCTTCTATTTCAGGGTCACATTCCAACTCTAATTCCACATTCTTTACAGCATGAGATGGAGGATTTTGTTTAACCGGCATCGAATGCTGGCTCAGAGACAGAACAGAGTTTTTGCAAGACAAGGGCCATATTCAGCCGATGCACAATCCAGCCTGCTTGTAATAATGGACAATGGACACATTCACAAAGAATGAATTATGGACATATTCAGAAATGGGGTTGGTATATCCTTGAAAAAGATACAAGAAGAAGAGTCATCAGGACTCAGCAAGTTTGTCAGCGAGCTTGAGAAACTGAGCCATGGGTGGGCCAGACAACCAAATCAAGACGCGTGAAAAATTAGATGATCCAATCAGCATTCTATTTTAGACGTGTGAACAGCTAGGATAAACCAATCATGTATTAGCTAGAGACACATGGACAGTAGAGATTTATTATAAATAGTCTTTTTAGGAATATTAAATTTAGGTTCACTGGATCATATTGGTTATGTTGTGATGTCCATGAACCTCTGCACCACGCACTTAAGGGTGGGTTGGTGTTCCCCAGGAAATGTACACATTTGGGGAGGTGCCCTTGGAAGAGAGGGGCTTGATTCCCAAGGAAACTGCTTCCCCGGGAGCCCCCAGTGAGATCGGTGCAAGTGTCTCCATTTGACTCCCTGTGTCTCCTTCAGTCCTTGGGGCCCCTTGCACTTTGCAGAGGGGCATGCAAAGGGAGAAGGCTGTGAAGAAATACGAATTATGTTCTCTTGATGCAGAGTGTGATTTTATACCCTCTCTCCTATGGTGCAGATGCTCTTCATTTCTACTGTGTTGATTATTCTTATCAATACATATTTTAACTTGCTCTGGCATTCTTCCCATAGAAAAGCTTTCCTTGGGTATTTGATTTACGTCTGCAAATGTTGATACGTAACTTCAGGTATCTGAATTTAGCCCATTTCTCCTCTCGCTTTCATTTCAGAAAATGTCAGAATTACAGATGTACACACTAAAGTATCCAAGATTTCTGTGCAACAGAAAGATGAGTAAACAGTAGTACAGCCCAATCTACATTACATTTAGCAGTTACCAAAGCCAGTAGGTATTTAGAAAAGTGTGCCTTCTTTCAGCAATATTAAAATATATTGTTATATACAAATTATAATATTATAATCTTGCCTCTACACAAATATTAAAATGGATTCTATATGTGTGATGTTAAAGTTGTGATCTTTATAACTTTGTTATATAGTTTTTATTTCTGTTGTTAATTAAGCTTAGAGAGCTCCCAAGGCCTTGAAAATACTTGAGACTGATTTTGCAATAAACTATCTTTTAAAACTCTGTTTGGAAAGCAGAAGGAAGGAACATCAGTCATCTGTTGTGTTTGACTTTATTGTTATTTGAGATTGTAGTAAATACTGAGCACGAGCTGGGATGCAGATCGTAATTGCTCATCTTTCCAAAGACAGATATGGATACTATTAAACTGTGCCCTGTTTATTGTTCCTAACTGACTAATTGACTGCAGTAGTTTTATAGCGCTTTTTTATTGTTGTAATGTCTAAATGTAGTGGGAGAATATATATTTGACTTGGGGTAGTTTGGCTTTTGTTTTCGAAAAATAAAACCACTCTCTTCAGCCTGGTGAAGAAGAAATCGGCTTCTGTCCTTGTATACAGCTATGGGTTTGTTTACACAGCTTCTCCTTCCCTTCTCTGCCTAGGCTTTCTCACCTGCAGTTTTCAGTAGAAAAGCAACAAACCTTTGAAAGGCTAAACCTCAACATAACTGTGACCCTCAACCAATACTTCCTTCTTCCAATTTCTTAAGATCTCTTTGTCCTGGGCACTCAGTATGGCCTTTTTCCTCAAAGTTCTTTGCTGTCTTGAATGCTTAGAGCGTAACAGGTAATCCCTGATCTATTTTCAACTCTCTGCTCAGATGCAGACTGCTGGAAGGGAGGTAGGACTGGTACTGGAGACCTGGCAGCTTGTCCAGGAAGCAAAGATTTTGAAAGAATGGTAATGTGGAGAAGCATGCAAGTCCGGGTGGTGAACTCATAGATGCAAGCACTTGCAGTTTCCTGTCAGGGTTTTACAGTTCAAGGGTATGGTCTCTTCTTATTTCTGTCCCTTAACGCTCAATCCTTGCCACACTTCTTCAACTACTTTTGCATCGTCATCTTCCGTGTTTTCTTCCTCTCTTCTTCTTTCTGTGACTTTCTGTGCAGGATGGATAACCTGTCATACACTGTCAGCTTGCTCAGTGACCGAGTAGTGAGTGATATGATGGTGTGGAAATTGGAGGTGCACAGTAGGCAAACGTGTCATGCTTCTGTGTGCCCTCTGCAGGCAAACCTGCTTCCCAAACCTTCAGTCAGGCTTGGAAAAAAGGCTTGTCACCACTACTTTGTTGTGGTTTATGCATTGATGAAGAAACACTTCCATCTCAGCCCGCTTAAGCCACTGCAGAGCAGGAATTGTTGCTTTGGTAGCAGATGTGCTGGCAGGGTCCTTACAGCTCCACAAGATGTGCCTCTTCTGGAACAGATTTCTGCATCTTGGTGCAATAAAATCTATGCTTTAAATTGCACCAGGGCAAGTCATGCACTCATGTAGATGTGTTTTCAGACATAGATATTTCTATATATGCCTAGTGAATGGCCTCCTGGGGAGCAGGGACAAATGAGGAAGGGGGCTGATAAAACATGCTTCTGCTTCAAGAAAAACCCCCGTCTTCCCTTTCCAGAGAAGGATATAAACTTTTTCTTGATTGGCCTAAAGGGGATAAACAAGTCCCTCCATGTCCTGATCTTTTACTAGTCTCAACTTATTTAGAAAAGTTGTAATTTTTTTTTTTTTTTTTTTTTTTTTTTTGTGGTTGGGGGTTGGTGGTGTTCGGGTCTGCACTTCAGACCTGTTCTCCCAGCAGCCAGGGACCTACAGCTGCTGTGGGTGGGGCAGGTGCTCAGGTAATTACCAACAGGTGCTTGGTAATTGCTAACAGCAGTTGAGGTGAGAAGTTGGCTTGTGCCTGGCTGAGGGCTTGAGGACTGTGGTGAAAGAAGGGATAGAGAGTGGAGTGGAAAATAATAGTTACACAAGCAAATCTGAGGTGTAGGTGGCATTTAACTGGATTAGGGACTGCATTTCATGGACTTGATCACAATTTATGAAGAACTGAACATTTAACTATGAGATAGGACTATTTAGTTGCTATTCTAAATGCTGCATTTACTAATATGTAATGTAGTTTCTTTGTATTTTGCTCAGAAGCTGTCTCAAAAACATTGAAGTCCAAATAAAGTCTTCATAAACACAAGTTAATAGCTTACTTTTTGTTAAAAAGAGAAGCTGAAAGGGCCAATGGCTCTTGCATTCAGTAATTCACACATTTTAAAAGAATTGGCTCTCTCCTGTTCCTGTGGCTAGCTTGTCTCTTCAGGCTAGGAACCATTTCTGGGAGCATTTCCTTGGTGCTCCTATATCTCTATCCCTGTGGAATCTGATGCTAATACTATATTTTTCTAAAATTAGAAAATTTTAAATTTCTGTAGGCCCTTTCATTTTGTCATTTGCACCTGTCACTTGAGGGGAAAAAAAGTCTGATAAGGCTTTTTTCTTGTAGGCCTCTCAAATTGCAGCCCATTGCATTTCGCTGCAAAATTCTTAGTCATGCTAACAGGATGCCTGAAATGGAAACTGGTGGAGAGTAAAAGAAATTGCCTGGTGCAGATGCTATCAACTATTTTTAGTTCCTGACAGTCCAGTATTTCCCTTACCCAAGGACTGTTCATATTTCTTTCTCTTTTTCTTGCAGCTCTCAGTTCTGTGATGACCGAGAAACAAAAATACAAAGTAAGGGTATCCAGAGTAGATGGACTTTATGAGAATTAGGGGGCAATTTGACCATACACTGATCTGTATGATTGCCTTCTTCTGTGAAAGATTGTAGTGGTGTTGTAATATATGTTGGGAAATAATTCATGCTATAAAAGCATGTATTTCATCAAGATTGTGAAATCCAAACAAGTCTCTTACCACAAGCAGCTGAGAGGCAGACGTCTATTCAAATTCCAAAATTCCTGAAGGCAGCAGGAGAACAATCAGCACTTAGCTTATGAATAGAGGCACCCAGCACAATGATCACCATTATCCCGAGTCATGGGCAGACACCTCAGAGCGATCATTGCCCTGTTGATAACATCGATCAAGATGGCCAAAGTCGCCAGAAAGGTACATGTGAATACCCGACTTCCCCGATCCATCAGCGCTGGCTGTCAACAAGGAAATGGCGATGGTCCAGCTCTGCACAGGGAAAGAACCAACTATGAATATGCAGAGTTACAAAAGAAACTGGGACTCCTTCGCCTCGGGCATAATAAACTGTACAAAGCATCCCTGCAAGAAGTGGCTCTCATGAACAATGAACGGGGCAGGGTCCGATGCGATAGAGGTGGGATCCAGGTTCACCCAGCGCCGGCCCCGGGCTCGACACTGTCTCTTTGGCTGTGGTGGTTTTGAGGACCGTATTTTGGTCGCAGAAAAAGATAAATAAATCTTTTCTCATTTTTGATAATTTGGATTTCGATTGATCATTTAATAGAGTGTGATTGCAATCATTTCTGCTGGTCAGTATTTTTAGTGTTAACACAGCTACCCAGGGAGCCAGACAGGTTTTATGACTCTCTTTGGAACTGAAAGAAAAAGAGAAGAAAATGTGTCTGTGGTGTTTTCCTACAGCAGTTCCACATGCTATTGGTGGCATGTAACAACTGGATTTCACCTCTAGTAACTACTTGTGGTGCAGTCTTAAGCATGCTAGTTGTGAGAGCTGCTTCTGTAGAAAGGTGATTTCTACTACTGCTGTGTTAATTCTTCCTATAAAATTTAAACAACCCAACAATTTCCTAGTTGCTTCTAGTTGTTTACACAAGTGCTTGTATTTGTACCCCTGGTCTTGGATCTTTTAATTCTGCACTCAAGATACCCAAAAGGTGCAAGAGCTGTATGTACCCAAGCCAAGGGTGTGTTTGGATGGTGGTCTGGGACAGAGAGTATTCTCCTCTGGAGTTAAAGCTGGCCAAGTTTCAGCTTTTTATTGGCAGGCATTTTTAACTGAAAAAATAACAGCTTAGAGTTTTTAAATCCCCAGAGTAGATAATGTAAACATAGAGCATCATTTACAAGCTCACTTTGGGAACTGGTTGCAATTAAGTGTTGCCTCCTGAGGTGTCTCAAGTTGTGGGTGTCTTAAAGAAGAAGAGAAATAAGAATTTACGAGACAGGAAACAGAACTCCAGAACTTTTCACTACACCAGGTCCTGTACTGAAGTGGCTGTTGTGAAAAATGCAGCCAGGACCACGGAACCTAGCAGTCTGAAGAAACTGCTGTACAGCAACAGCTTAACTTCAATGTGCTTGAGCCAGTGCTGCTGGCAGCATTATCTCTGCATCCTGGGACACTTCCCGGTTCCTGTGCCTTGACACTGCCTCCACATGGGCTGGGGATGGAGTTTGGGTCTATGAACTGGCTGGTGGTGAGAAACAGGTTCATTTTTGTCAGATGAGGTGATGGTGTGCACGTCTCCCTGGCTTAGTGCCCTTTGTGAGCTTCTTACTTCAGCCAGAATCTGTGGAGTGTTTAAAGCTTGCTGCTTTTTTGGGGGGGTGGGTTTTTTTGGGTACTATTAAGAGAAATGAGTTGTTGATGTCCCTGAAATGTTCCATTTTCATCCTTATGCAAGAAAGTGAGGAATAGACTCTTTTCATCCCTTGGGTAATTATTTGCTTTATTATTGCACTGAAGTGAGATAGGATTAATGTAGGTTACAGGTAGTAACAGAATATGAAATAAGACAACAAAAAGCACAAGAGCAAAAGATAAAAATAGTCTCAGGAATTAACCTAGTACTTTGAGAATTTATGAATTTTCAAAATGCTTGCAATGATGCCTAAATCTATTTTTCCTTTCAGATAAAGAATGTGTTTTCAAGTATTTTGCATACAGGATTCACCGGGGATGTACAAACTTGAAGAATTTCAAGTGTGCAGCTTCAGGAATGAAGTAATAAACTTTTGAATCAGGTTCTCAACCTGAATAAACTGTTGAGTACCCCACAGCAATTGCAAGTTATATATTCATATATATATATATATATATAATTGCAAGCTAATAGCAGTGCAATAAAAACACAATTGCCCTTTTCCCCCCTTAGCATTTTCTCCCTGGCCCTGTAACATTTTTTTTGTGCCTTGTTCCTTAGTTTGCTTTCCAAACCATTCCATATCCTCAGCAGACCTTGAGAACAATCTCATGAGTAGATCTGGAAAATCAGTTTTGAATATAGGAAATTAAATGAGGAATCACACTTCATAAGCTTGGGCTTCTGGATTGAAAACTTCAGATAATTCAAGTAGACATTGCTGAATGCTCATCCTGGTCTGGCAGGCTCCAGTCTCTGAAAGGTGGGCAACTGAAACCTCTGTGTTTGCACAGAAAGGCAAGTTATGGGATAGCTAGTGAGAGGAATAGTGCATTTGTCTTTACAGACAAGCTGTGGGTCTGCTGGTAGATAAAACTAACAATGGGAAGGGTTCCACTGATTGGTGAATGGATAAAGAGATTTGCTTTTACAAATAAATTTTAGTTTTGCGATAAATGAAATTGGATTAATTTTCCTAACATGCTGCTGCAGATTTTGGAGACCATTGTGCATAAGAACAGGCACAGGACCAGACTTGGGGCTGGCATGCTCTGCATTTCCAGGATGGCCCATGGACAGGGTGAGGTGGTACCCGTGCACTCTGCATCAAGCTGTGATTCTATGGAGACTTCAGCAAGAGAGGGTTTTTTCAGGCTGATTAAACCTTCATCCTTGCTATGCTTGCTGTGACATTTGCATCTCTCTTTTGTAAAACTTCAGAAATCTTAATCATCTTTGGCCCTGTGAAATGTTACAAACATCAGCAAAAGTCATCATAGTTTCCATGCAAAAATACATACATTTTGACATTTGGGAACTGGAAGGAACTAATTTCTATTGTTGATGATACACAAAGAGGGCAGGGTGGTGCCTTGGGGCCTATGTCTGCTACTGTTGACTGGAAAATACCTTTTGAAGTGGCACCTTATGGCCCTGGATGGCCAGAACGGAGGTCCAGGAGGCGAGACAGGTGTTTACTACTGAGTCTTTGACCCTTTAAGCCAAATAAAAGTTATAAATTCTTAGGATCATGTATTTATAAAACAGAAGTAGAAAGTATAAAGAAGAGATGTTGTAGTGTGTGTGTGTGACACCTTGAACATACCACATTATACTAACAGACTCTCCAAACATCCATTCTTTTTTATGACCATTATCCATTAGGAAATGCCATGTAAAACTTATTTCTTTGTTGAGAAGTACCTCACCTACTGACAACAATTAGAATTGCTTACAGGGCCTCAGCTGCAAATGCAAAACATTCAAAACTCAAACTAATTGGTTACATTAGAAAACACACTTTGCTTTTCTCCAGAGGTTGATTGTGAGCAATTTTGTGAGCTATTCATGAAAATACTCTGGGGCTGTTTGCATCAAACACTGGGATCTTGTTAGCAGTGAAAGAGGGAAAGTGCACCATGTGTGGCAAAGTAATTCCCTCACAAAATATGTGCTTGGAGGCTACTTAGGTGAAAAGAATTTCTTTTTAATTCCATGGGCTGAAGAACTGCCCACCATCTGCTTTTTCAGAAAAAGAGTGTTGAGTCTTTGGGCCCTTTCAGAGCCTTGAATGACTAAAGCTGAAGGGATTTCCCCCAAAAAGCAGGGAGTGTTTTGAGGAGCGGGGCCGCACCTGCCTGCAGAACTGACCATGGGCCAAGGGAAGGTGCTGCTGCCCAGAGCCAGCCCGAGGTGTCCCTGAGGATTTGTCACATCCTCTGCCTCCCCTGGCAGTGCTGCCACAGAGCCCAGCAGGAGGGATTCCAGGGATTTGTCAGCACGGGGAGGCAGAGCATGAGCTCCTACTGATATTTCCATCCAGGGCTGGCACTTTCAGGCCAGCAATGACAAATTCTGCAGCTCTGGCTGCACAGTTGCTGTTGGCACTGCTGTGGCAGCCTCTGCCACCAAGCAAGAGCATCTGCAGGGGCAGGATGGTGCAGAGATGCCTCTCAGAGAACGGAGAGAACACCTTCAAACAGCATCTGGCAGAGTTAATGAAGGGCTGGTAAATCCCTTTTAGGGGGACGGGTCATAAAAACCTCTCTCTGTGAAAAGAAGAGACAATAGGAGTGAAGAGGGAATGAGAAAGGGGAAGGGAAAGGTCAAAAAAGAGGAAAAGGAAAGAGAAAGGGAGAGAGGGAGAGGATAGAGGCCTTGGAAATTCTGATTTGATCTAAAGGACATTTTCTGACAACATAGATATTTGCTACAATAAATAGTGCTTTCCCACAGGCTTTGGCTTTCTAGCTCTTGATATTAACTGAGCCCAGTGAGTTTTAAAAGAGAGAGGAAAAGAATTAGTAAAAAGTTTTCCTTCAAGACCAAATATCTGCCAGAGACTGAATGCTATGGTTAATGGCTTTTGAACATTGACAGGAACGATCAAAGCATTAAAGTAATTAAACAGGGCTCTCAGTATCCAGCACAAGTTGTACTGGTGAGGAGATTAAACAGAGATTCTCATTGCCCTGTGTGTTTTATACTCTTGAAAACAGAGGCTTAGTAACAGTATTTCATGCACACACAATAACATAAAGAATGACAGCTCATGCCTTTTTGTCCTGGTAAGTATTTGCTGCAGCAGCCACCTTTCTTACAAGTCATGATGTGTTCAATGCCATTTTCCCCTGTTTTCTGTTGAAAACTGTTTCATATCAAAGAAGGATTAGTACCATATGTAGTCTTTTCTTCTTGTCAAGGAACAAGCTCAAATCTCCAGGCAAATATAAAAGGCTGCAAGATTTTAGAAGTATGGAAATTACAGTGTTAATGAACCTGACTTGAATTCAGTTTTGACTTCTGAAGAATTAAAACTCCAAATGGGAATGACACAGCCTCACCTTTCCTTAGCAATATGTGAAAGGCCAGAACAAGAAGAGGGAATCTGGTGCCTGCTGAAATCAACATGTCCTGAGAAATTATTGTTATTATTGAAAGAACAGTTTAAATTACAGGAGGGTCTCTTGCCTTGCTGAGCCCTCAGCCCTCTGTGATACACCTCACCTCAATGCAGACTTCAGGTGGTTTGGGGTTTTCTTTTTCTTTCTCCAAAACACCAAGAGATCAAAATTCTTGGTAAAAACAGGACTTCTACTTTCAGTCCAAGCCAAAGAGAAGCTCTGCAGGGCTTCTTCCTAGATACAGATAAAATACTCTGGTGATCTTATCACACCCTGTTCTCAAACTTTTGGCACCAGCTTCTACTCTGGAACACCATGACTTCCTTGTAATCTGAAAGAGGGAACAAATCAAACCTCAACAGCTGGTCCTACCTTGAAAACCAGTGTTCCTCCCACCAGAAACTTCTTTTCCTGTTGTGACAGATGAGTAATGTGATGACTGACTCTCACAATTAATAGACAAATATCATGTATATAAGTTAAGAAAAGTTTTATAGATTTATAGTTATGCTGCACCCCATGCCCTGGTTATCAAGGGAAAACTGGGGTTGGGACATCTGGGAGGGCTGGTTTGTCACTATGGCGACACCTGAGCCCCAATCAGAATTTGAGGAAGAGATCTCCACCACTGGACAGCGAAGAAGGGACAGAACTTTGGGAGGGCTTAAAGGGTTAGAAAGGGAAAGCCTCCAGCGGGAGGGGGCTGAGCACATGGTGAGGAAAGTCTTTTGCTGCTGGTGCTGTAACCTTTTTTCTTTATTCAGTCTTCTGTTGTATTTTTGATAAGGTTTAATAAACCTTCCTAAACTATGAGAAGTGAGTAGCTATTTCTCACACTGTGGTCTGCAACCCTCACTCTTTATTACAATAAAATGCTTCTTTTTATTAGGTTTACATCAGTTCCATACGCTTTTATGAGCTTTTTATGCCTTTTTATCTATATATGTTTAAGACCACTATCTGCTTATTGCAACATTCCAGGAATCCCTTTTGACTCTTCTCTCCATATTCCTGCAGAAGTTCAGGTCACTGTGGGTTTTACACCAATAACAATCCAGGTTGTTCAGATCCTAGGTGTGACAGGCAGGCACAATTTCCCTGCTGACACAGGGACTGAAGACAAACCCCTCTGTTGTCACTGAAGACAAAGGAAAGGAGGAAGTTTCTGCCCATTGCAAAGTCCCCGTTTGCCCTGAAGGACTCTGCCTCTTCTTTCTCAGCAGCAGCTCAGCAGCCGGACGCCAAGAAGGACAAGAGAGGGAGGGGTGGTTGATTTGTGTGACAATTTAACAGCACTTGCACACAAGTGCTGAGTCTGTCAGCAACATCTCTGCAGAGGCAAGTCCTTGCTGAGGATGCAGAGCTGTGTCACTTGTGTTTAGTTCACATCGAGTTAATGGCACGGTGGCTTTTCATGCTGCAGGTGTGGCCCCTGTGACAGCAGCCTGTTCATCCTTCAGGGGGTTTGCACCCACAGGGACAGTGCTGCTCCTGCCAGCACACCCCAGTTTGTCCTCATGCCAAAAAGCCCAGGCAGAACTTACTTCTTAAAGGAACGTTTTCCTTTTGCTCTCAAACCAAAGATTTAGATGTAATGGTATAATAGGAACAAATCTTTTCCCCTGCTGTCTCTTGGGACAGGAGGAAAATCGTATCACATCCAGATAGCAAGGCACTGATTTCACTTCCACTCTGGAAATGACTTGCAGGAGCAAGTGAATAAAATTCTCTGCTGGAACAGTGAAGTCCTGCCACTCTAAATCAGTGTGGTGCCTGAAGGGTTTTGTAGCAGGTTTGCACCTAAGTTGATGCTCAAGAAGTTTATGAGGTCCAACAGAGACCTAAGGTTTGCACAGCAGAGTTTAGGCTGACAGCTAAGGGAGCATAAATTAAATGGTCTTTCCAGCCCAGAAGGCTGATGAGAATTGTTGGTATTTGTGCTCTCCTTCCTTGTTT
The DNA here is from genome assembly GCF_037042795.1 of Molothrus aeneus. Lineage (NCBI taxonomy): Eukaryota > Metazoa > Chordata > Aves > Passeriformes > Icteridae > Molothrus > Molothrus aeneus. Next base: position 1,019,998 of record NW_027099068.1, on the reverse strand, counting down.
AAAGGATAGCAACATATTTGATGAGATTTTGGCATTGCAGCTAAAGATCATGGCCAGATGAAGTCACCTGAGTGGTTGTTGTGCATTTCTAATTGTGGAGGTCAATAATCAGTGTAACTGCTTCTGGTAATCGGGCTCCAGTCTCGCACAGAGCATTGCTGGTTGGTCACTCTTATCTCCACAGCCCAGCAGAGATCCTGTTTTGGATGGCTCTCACTGCTCCCAAGGCCCCAGGGACCAGCCACTGCCTCTCCTCCTTCTGCTTTCCCTTCCAGGATCAGAGATTTCCTGCTGCTTCCTCCACGTCTGAGACAACTGGAGGAGATGAGGGGCTGAGGATGTGGCTTCTGACAGAGAGTTGATAACGCTCAGCTGAGTATTTTATTCTCCTGCCACTAAGCTGTCAGGCTGCTGCTGGAATTCCTCCTGCTTGGAAAGGGCTGGTGTGAGCAGCAGGAATTGTTGCTGGCTGGAACTTTTCCAAGAGCTGGACAAAAGAAGCATTTTGTGGAAGGCCACCAGCTGCCCTTGGTCAGCAGCACAAGGTGTGAGGTGCCCTTTGAAGGCCATCCCTGCACAAGGACAGCCTGGCCTTCTCCAGTGCCCAGAGCACCTTCCAGGCTTTTGGGCTGGCCTCGTCCCTCACCCTGGAGAAGCAGGTTGCTGTGGGAACTCTCATATCCACAGTTTCTGGCTGGATTGCCGTGTCTTACCACAGACAGCCCTGGAGACACCAGTACAGACTCCATCTGCAATAAAAGGGGACTTTGTTCCAGCTTTTCCCTTGGCCCAACATGCAGCAAGCCCACCTGGGCCTCATTCAGCTCTGTGTGGGCTGGTAGTCAGCTTCTGCTGGGAATTTAAAGCTTTTACCCTACTTTCCACAGCAAATAGTGGAGCAAACCCAGCCGCACCAACCCCCAAATTTCACTCTAAAAACCACAATTTTCATTTTCCTCTATTCAAGCCTTGAAGAAAACAAACTTTACTTGAGTAAGCTGGAGGCACAGTGTCCTCCAAGATCATTCTTGAGTAGGACAATATTGCAGGAGAAGACTGGCAAACCCAGAGGTTACTGGTGCTTAGGAAGCTTTGCAAAACCTTCCCACGTGCGGTGCTCTTGCAGCCTCCTGAGCTCCTGGAGCCCTCACTCAGCTCAGGCACAGTTGGGACAGAAGGGGATGGTTCCATCTGTCAGATGTGGGGACAGGAGGAGGGAAGACTTTGCAAACGCTGCCACGAGGGCAGGGCTGTTTTCATTGATGGTGCCAAGTGGTAGTACATCATCTTTGATTAAATGTGAGGTGCTGAAGGGCAAAAATTCTCAGTGCTAAGGAGAGAGTGTCTCCACTCACACAGCAAGGTAAGTGAAGGGGAAAGTGCAATCTGTATTTCATGGGAGGTGTTCAGTTTTTAACCAAACATTTTTGCAGAAGACGTGCCCAGGCAGGGGTGATTCAGAGCATTTTATCAGCCTCACAGAGTATCCCCACATCTGCTTGGCCACATTTTCTCTCTTTTTTCATTGTGAATGATTTCTCCTGCCAGGGTTGCTCCTGCTTGGAGTTCTACTCTCAGTGGAGCCCCAGAATTTTCTCAGCAGGCCTCTGCAGCGAGTTCTGAGCCAAGGTGGGGCTCTGCTGCCAGCCCAAATCTGCGCTTCCCCTGCCCAGCCTGAGTGCAGGTGGGGCATGTGCTGGGCATGGCCGGAGACTTGCATGGCCAAAATCCTATATATATATCCTATACAGAACTATACAAATCTCAATTTAGGTTAAAAACAGGAATTTATTCTATTATTACAACCTTTCTATGTAATAATATACAAATAATAACTTCAGTTAATTTATATCCAACCTCCACAACAACGCACTATACACAAAGATCAATTAGGTGTTTAACAACTTAATTTATTACATATTACTACAAGGATTAAGCCCATCTAGGAATACAAAAATATCTCCATAGATATGTAAATAGAATTACATCCAGAAACAGATAAATATGCATATAAAAATAGACTTATATACCTATACAAATACCAATATTCCTATTTTAAAAGCCATATAACAAACATTGTATCAAAAGAGATACCTACACAACTTTACCCACAGGAAATAGAAATTAACACAGATATAACAATATCCATGTCTACATACATAAATTTATACACATATATGTAATTTCAAAAATATATATATATACATAGCATACATTCATAACAAAATAAATATACATAAATATAAGAATATACACATTGAAATAAACACATACAAATAGCAGCCCACATATGGAAATACACATATAATAACTGTGGCTACGTTCAAGTCCGTGTATCTTTAAACAGCACTCGAAGCAGAGGGATCCCAGCTGCCCCATCTTCAAAGCCTCTCGCTCGGTCTCCTCCTCCCGTGCAGAGCAGCTCTCCTGGACAGCGACAGCAGATGGAACACCTGGCAAGCAAAGGGAACACTGAGTGAGTATGGGGACGTTTCCCTTGGCAGCAGCTGCACTTCCATCAGGGAAGAGGAAATGTCAGAGCCTCCCAGGGGGGTCAGAAAGAGAAAGCAGCCGAGCGGGCCAGGCTGTGGTGAGCGCAGCCGCGGCGGGACTGTCCCGCAGCCCCGGCAGCCCGGCAGAGCCGGCACAGCTCCCGGCCCTGCCGGCACAGCTGCCTTGCCCAAGGACAGCCCCTGTGCCGGCCGGGGCAGCTGCGCTGAGCAGCCCCAGCACGGGCAGGGCCCGCTCCTGCCCCGCCGGGCAGTGCCCACGGCCACAGCCCACGGCACCCTCAGCCCCACCTGCCTCCCCGGGCCTGTGGCCTCACCCAGGCTCTCTCCAGGCTGGCAGCAGCAGGTCCCGTTCACTGCTCTGGCTGCTGGCCTTCAGCTCCTCCCTGCTGGCTCCCGTCAGTCTCCGGCTGTCCTCAAGGTCTTCATGGCAGCTGTGGCAAAAGTGGAGGCTCTGGAATTGCTTCCAAGGCCTGGCAGAGCTGCAGTCCCGGAGCCCTCTGTGCTCCCTGCTGGCCCCCTCCGTCCCCTCAGCCCCGCCATGCTCTCGGTGAACCCCCAGCCCCCTTCAGTTTCTTCAGCCCCTCACAGTCCTCTCACCCCCCTCAGTCCCTTCTGACCCATCCCGTCCCCTGAGACCCACCACCCTGCCAGCCTCTGCCACTTGCCTGTCACCTCAGTGCCACCATGGCCCTCGGCTGCCCCACAGCCCTCAGCCCCAGCAGCAGCTCAGGGTCACCGTCCCTTCAGCGCCCCCTGAGCCCCCTCAGCCCCCTCTGTCTCACCGTCCTTCAGCAGCTCCTCAGGGGACAGTGCCTGGGGCCAGCGGCAGCTCCCACCGCTCCAGGGACAGCCGGGGCTGGAAGTGCTGCTCTGCCCGGCCCGGCCGCCAGCTCGGACCCAGCACAGGGACAGGGGACACAGGGGGCACCGGGGCAAAAGCAAGAGGTGAAAAAGGCAGCCGAGGGGGCAAAGAGCTAAAAATGTAGCCTAGGCCTACACAAACAGCAATCTATCCATCAATCTCTCCATCTAAACATTCCTATTCCTCTTACTATATAACTATACACATTCATAAATGTAACTGCATACATATGCATATATATATATACAAATATTTTACACATATAAAAATCTAACTCTGAAAATCTATAAATGTAAATATATAGTAAAATATAATTATATCACATCTATAACTATATACATATCCACATTTAACTATACAGATCTATCAAGCTATGTCCATATAAATAGAACACTATCATCTATAAATGGAACTATAACCACTAATAAATAGAACCATAGAAATCTATAAACATATCTACAAACAGAGGAGTTCTACCTGCCCAATGGTCACAGGCTCTCCCCTGTCTCTTCCTGCCGTGCAGGGCAGCCCTCCTGGAGATGTTGGTCAGATGGCATCTGGGAAGCAAAGGCAACGCTCAGTCAATATTGGCCCTTCTGCACCTCTCCCTTGGGCAGCAATTGTCCTTCGACCAGGGGCTGTCAAAGATGGCCTGAAAGGCAGACTCTCACTTGGCAATTTGAAGCAATCTGCCCTTAAAAGAACAGGGACCATTGCAAGTGTTCAAAAGTGTGTTTCAAAACACTGAAGTATCTTGATAAAGTCTCAGCCCCCGCAGTGCAAAGGGCACCCAGGAGAGCTTGAAACACAGACAGTCCCAGCTGCCACAAGGAAGCCCAGCCTTGTTCTTTCTCTGAGCTGACAGAGAGACCTCAGCCCTCACTGAAATGTCTGAAGCTGAAGGTGCTGGGAGCTGAGTCATGAACCAGCTCCATTACCTGGCATCTACAAACTGCCCTCTGCAGCGAGCAGCAGCTGCTCCAACTCAACCATCAGCTCTGGCAGGAAGGGCTGGGAGGGACAAAGCTCCCTACGAGGCCTGCAGGCTGCACCAGCTTGGCTAAGGAATGGATCCACAGTGCTCCCTCTCTCCTCTTAGGCCTCCCTAATCAGGGGTCATTCAAGCTTTTCCTTCTGATACTGGAGTTACTGTGATTTTTCTATTGGTTGGCCTCTGATGTTGTGCTCCTTGTTTTTCTTGTGGGTCAGGACCAGTACCAGCAGAGTGGTATTACATTTAGTCAGTGATTTGGACTTCTACCCTGACTTTTTGCTCTTTTTTTCCCCTGTTCCTTCAAGAGTCGCTCAGCCTGGCCTCCCCTGGCACCCTGCAGCAAATTTACCCACCCACTTCAGCACAAAACTGGGACACTCGGCTTGGTGACACAACTCCCACAAGGTCAGGTTTATTCCCTGCTCTCTTCCCACAGTAGAGGACTCAGTGTCAGAGCCTCTGGAGAAGCGTGGAGGGCAGGGCTCAGGGAGGTTGTGCCAGTGCAGGATTTGAACTAAAGGCATCAGGAAGCACCAACCCTGCTCAGAGCAGCCATCTCACAGCTCTCTAAATCAGTGTGGGCTCTGTCCTCACCAGGCTCCTGGGGCTCCTGGGAACTGTTCCTGCAGCTCTCGGTGCCAGATGAAACCTCCTCTGCTGCAGCTCTGTTCACAGGCTCCCCTCCTGAAGAATCAGGGGCAACACCAACATTGTCCTGAGCAGAAAAACAGAAAGAAAGGAACCCAAAGATCACTGTCTATTTTGCTGGAATCATATCAGGGATACAATAACTCTCCTTCTCCACTCCCAAAGACATGGAGCACAGAGGAGGGAACACTGCCCCCACGGTTCACATGACAAGCCTTTTAAACTCAGGATTCAGGGGGCCAAGGTGAAACTGAAGCTCTTACAAAATGACCTTTGAGACAAAACATGAACACAGAAAACCAGAAGACACCAAGTGAGGGGACGTGCCCCCACGCTCTGACCCTGCCTTATCCCAGAGCTGTGAGAAATCAGCCAGCACAAAGCCAGGGGCTCTCCTTGCTGCCAGCACGGCTGCCAGCAAGGGCAGAGCTCGCTCCCAGCCCTGCCCAGGGCTGTGTGCTGCAAACCCACAGGCAAAGCACACATTTCTGCCTGGGAGTCTCAGCACCCCCAGCCAACCGCTCACAAAACCCATCACAAGGTGCTGCTTCTCGGAGCCCTCTGCTGCTGCCCCACAAGTGTCATCCAGGCAAACATTTATGCACCCTGGGTATTTCCAGGATCACATTTGGGATCAGTGGCAAAAATCTGTACATCGTTAGGGTAGGGAAAAAAAACAACCCAAAAGACAGGAAAAGCCTGACAACCAAGTAGTGTTTCTATTCCACTGAGGAAGTAAATGTCCACAATGAAGCAAATTAGCTTTGGACACAAAGATATTCTCACTATGACCAGTTTCAGAATATTCATCTCTTCTATCATAGCTCATTCATCAGAACCCTAAAGATTCTAAAGATGGTTCAGAGCCTGCAATGTTTCCTTTTCTTATGGAATAAAATGCTTCTCTAAACTGCTATGTGTGACTTTACAGAGGACAAAAGTCATGCCACTTGAGAATAAGGTATTGGTAAATCCAAAAAATCCCACTCCCCCCCTTGAGTCATAATCACAAATGTACTGCAGGCAATGGGTCAGCACATCAACAGAGAGACATTCTTTGGCCAACACGTGTCATAATCTGCAAAAGGACAGAGAGCTGCAGCTGCAGCCCAGCCCCAGCCACAGCTCTGGGAGCGCCTACACACACGGCAGGGCTCACACAGTGATAGTGGAGCCCTGGAAAATGTTAAAGATAGACTTTGAAAATGTTAGGCTTTGTGTTTTCTCAGATCACTGCACCTGCATAAGCAGTATGATAAATGATATAATTGTTAAATATGATGATTGTTTAGTAACTAAATATAATTATTGTATAATCATAAGAAGAATCATGAGAAACTATGTTAGAAATTTAAGGGGGAACCATGAGAAGCTATGTTTAGCTGAAATCTGTGCCTACAATAGAACAATATAAGTTTAATAATTAACATGAAAGTTATATAACGATAGAGTATAAAACACGTTCACCTCGAACGTATGGTTGCAATCAGATTTGGGTGGAAACTACCCCGATTCCCAGAGCTCTTAAATAAAAAGCACTGCATATAATCGCTTATGTGATTATGTGTTTTTGAATGCTAACAACAGCAGCAGCAGCTGCAGCCCAGCCCTTGCTTTGCCTTGGCCTTCCCACCCAAAAGAGGCACAGCCCACATCTGCTGCAGCTGGGACAGAGGCACCTCTGGCATGCCCCTCCCTGCACGGGACACTTGGCCTTCAGTGCCAATTCCCCAAACACTCTTCTCCTCTTTCCCAGCAAGTAAAACCTCTTCTTCGCTTCTTCTTCATCCCCTCTTTTAGAAATCTTTCTTAACCAAGAATAATTCAATAACTAAATAAGAATGAAATAAGTTCAATTAAAGAAGCCTTTGCTTCTCAACCGTGTCACAAGGTTCAAAAGCTCTCAGTCCAGCCCCTTTTATCCCCATCCAATGGAATTACCTGAGCAGAGGGAGATCTTTCAGACAGGGACCTCCTGATCTCCCGAATCATTTTCTCTACGGCAAGGCCTAGATCTGCTGGTGGCCATTCCTCCTCCCCAGGCGCGTTCTGTGCTGAGCTGGAGGCCGTCCATGCTGCACAAGCTGCACTGCCAGCGGGAGCGCTGGGCCCTGAAGTGCCCGGGCTGGCTGCAAGAATCCAAACACATTGGTCAGGCTCCACAACGTGGCTGTGGGACACAGAGCTCTGGTGCTGTTGTGGATCAAACATCACGGGAAGCACACAGGCAAACCAGGCAGAGAATCTTTCGGCCTCCTAGGTGCCCCTTGCTAGTAGGCTTGACAGCCTCTGGCCGAGAATGACAGAGCCTTGTGGAAAACTACTTGAAACGGTCACTTTTCACGACCTTTCGGAAAAACAGGACTACAACTCTTTTCCTACCTCGTGCGTCGTAGGCTGCGGGCTGCTGCTCCCTGTGGAGCTGCTGGAAGCTGCAGGGCTGCACCCCGAGCACCTCCCGCTCGGCCGGAGGCAGCTGCTCCCCGTAGAGCTCCTGCGAGCGGCTGCGGGGCCCCTCCCGCCCGAGCGGCAGCGGCCGCTCCCCGTGGAGCCCGAGGAAGTGGCAGGGCGGGATGCCGAGCACCTCCCGCTCGGCGGGCGGCGGCCGCTCCCCGTAGAGCTCCTGGAAGCGGCTCGGCCCCTCCCGCCGGGCCGGCAGCGGCCGCTCCCTGTGCAGCAGGTGGAAGCCGCAGGGCGGGCGCCGGGCGAGCAGCGGCTGCTCGCCGGGGGGCTGCTGGAGGCGGCCGGGCCGGGGGCTGCGCAGCTCCCGCCCGTCCGGCAGCGTCCGCTCCCTGTGCAGCAGGAGGAAGCCGCTGGGCGGGCGCCCGGCCGGCAGCGGCGGCCGCTCCCTGGGCAGCGGCTGGAAGCGACCGCGCCCGCGCCGCCCGGCCGGCAGCGGCCGCGGCCCGGGGAGCTGCTGGGAGCCGCAGGGCGGGCGCCTGGGGCCCTCCCGGCCCGCCGCCGGCCGCTGCCTGTTGACCGCGCTCCGGCGCTTGATGCGGAGCAGGAGGTCGGGGCGGTCGCGGCGAAAGCAGGGGCTGCAGTAGTGGAGCCAGGCCCCGGCATCGCCCGGCGCAGCCGAGCCGACCCAGCCCGGCACCTTGCGGAAGCCGTAGCGGTAGAGCTGCCGCACGAAGCTGCGGAACTGCGTGGCCCTGAAGGTGTGCGGCACCGGGGCCGGCCCATGGCCACGGCCCCTGTGGGCGTGGCCCGAGCTGAGCAGCTCTCGCTCCAAGAGGCAGCGGTCGATGAGCAGCCCCTGGGCGCGGCTGTCCCAGCGCACGGAGCGGACGCGGGGGCTGTTCACCAGGCGCCAGAGCTTGGCGGGGAAGGTGCCGGCGCTGAGCCCGGCGGGCAGCGGCAGCTCCGCCATGGCGTCGATCGCCGACTGTGGCCACAACGCCCGCGGCGCAACGGCCGCGGCTGCGCCGGTGGCGCGCGGCCTGAGGGGGGCGCTGTGCTCGGGCCCGCGCGCGCCCAGCGCGGCCCCGGCGCGGGCCGGACTTGGCGGGGACGAGCGCGGCAGAGCCGGGGCTGCGGGCACAGCGCGGGCGGGGCGGCTCCGGGGCTGGCCGCGCTCGGCTCGGCAGGGCCAGCTGCGAACCCCCTCTTTCTCTGGCTGCAGGCATCCTTCTGCCTTGGCCTTGCGCTACAACCCCCAGCCAGCAAGACAAGGAAGATAAAACAGCCGCTTCTCTCGCAGTCAGCCTCCTGCTGCTCTTGATGCCTGCTCTTATTCCTGGCCAGGTCCCAGACTCCTCATTTCCCATCCTTGAACTCCATCAGATTCCCCTCAGGCCAGTTCTTTAGCCCGCCGAGGTCCCTCTGAATGGCGCAATCATTAGGGCTCTCAGCTGCTCCTGCCAGCTTTGTTTTGTCTGCAGACTTGCTGAGGGTGAGCTGCTCCTCCAGCCCGGCCATGAATGAAGACATTAAAGAGCACCTGCCCCAGCATCAGCCCCTGGGGCTCAGAGCACCCGTGACTTGCCTCCAGCTCTACTTTGTGCCACTGATGACAGTCCTCATCCATTTTTCAGCCTTCCTCGCTGGGCATTTTGGCAGTTTGTGTTTAAGGAAGCTGTAGGAGACTGTCTCAAAGGCTTGGGGAAAGCTGGGGTAGACATCATCCATTGCTCCACCCATATCCATCCCTTTGGCTGTCCTATCACGGGCATCAGGTAGCTTAACCATCACTCCCAATCAACTTCTCTGTTTGTTTGGATCGGTTTCCAGGATTAGTTACTCCATCACCTGTCAGGGGATGGAGGCAAGGCTGACTGACCTGTATTTTCCTCTCCTTCTTACTCTCTTGGAAGAAATCAGTCTATTAGAGCAATTCTGGCTGGTTTTAGCTAGGCAATTCCAGAAAAAATAACCAGTAAGAAAAATGAAGCTCTAAATGGAGTCTCTTAAATTCTTCTTTCTGCTACCATTCTAGGCCTCCAGAAAGATCTTGTTTTCTTCCCAGTACTGGACAGCTGATTAAAAAAAAACCAACAAGGCAAATGTCTCCTTAATAGAATATAATATACCTATTATTCGGAAGACAGTAACTTAGATTTTTCTTTCAGGATTAGACTGAGATGAAAGGACTTGAGAGGTTCCAGAACTTTGATATTTTCTTGTCTCCAACTGTTTGGAAAACTGTTAGAACATGGTGAAGACACAGTGCTTTTGAAAATGCCATTCTGAAGTCTTGTATGCTTGTATTACATATAAAAGTACCTGCAAGAATTTTAGAAACCTGTAGCTCAGATTCCTTACTTTCAAAATGAGGAAATGCCAGAATTAGTTTGATCTTTGGTTTTTTATGTTGTGTTTCTGATTCCTACATTTTTATATGAATATGTATCTTTTTTTAATAGCATGGTCACATACTCCATTTTCCTTCCGATCCCAAAATCATCAGTGCTCAGAATAGCCAATAAGCAACTAATCAATATTCTTTTTAATCTCTTTTATTTCATAATAAACTCAGACACCACTGATCTTTTGGGAATCCAGACTTGTGTGCAAAGTTTGCAGGGAAGATTGAGCTCTCAAGCCCTGTGAATTTTCTCTTCTCTCCTTTCCCATTTCCCTTTTCCTTCATCTCTGGCCTGACCTCAGGGCCCTTTCCCCTCGTGTCAGGCCCTCTGTTTGCTGCACTCCAGGGAAGCTCTCAGCTGTGGCTTCCCCAGCGTGGCAGCTCCAGGCTTGGAGCAGCAGAACCCAACTGTGGCTGAGAGCCCAGACCCCCCCTGGGCCAGCTGGGCTTTCAGCTGCCAGGGCAGCACGCAGGGAAAGGGGCAAGAGAGAGCTGAGGACGCTGCCAGAGCAGCCCTTGGGCAGTGCAGGGTGAGAGTGGCTTAAAGTGCTGCTGAGCCCCACTGCGGGGGCACAGGAGGCTGCTCTGCCATGGCCGCGGCTGTGCCGCCCATCCAGACAGAAAGGCAGAGCCAGCAGGCTCTGATGGGGGAGAGCAGCTCCATCCCTACCAAAACTTGGTCAGTCCTGCTAAAACCTCTCTTTGTCCTTCTGTCTGAACACTGACACTGCTTTGGAAAACAGAATGGAGGTGACACGAGACAATCGATTATAACTTGTAAACAAATTTCCATGGGTTTTTTGGTTTTGTGAAAAATGCATGTATTTTATGATTGGCTTTGTGCAAATATTAAAATGAATGTTATATGTCTTGTGTTAGAAAGTAATGCTGTATTAAGTCTCTTAAGTACTGTGTTAAATATAGTTTTAGGTTATAAATATTGTTAAAATAGAAACGATGCTATGTAGGATACTTTTTTTAAAGGAAGGGCTTGCAGCAAGGTAGCAGCCACAGGACACCTAAATCTTTCAGAGAAAAAGAATTTATGGCCCTCTTATCAGAAGAAACGAACTTCTTCCCGCCTCCAAGGCACTGTTAGGATTCGGAGGAAGAAGCTGACCATGACCAGACAGGATCCTGTGTTTGAATGGAATTTATGCATCATGTATGAAGTGTATGAATATGCAACAGGCTGTTGCTTTTAAGGGTTAATCCTGTGTTAACCGGGTGTCCTTTTTCGGGCTTTTGCTGCCCAGATAAAGGTACCTGGACGTCCGTAACTCTTTGTATTTGTTGTCTCATATTGTCCTAATTCAAATTTCCAAATTATTACTACTCTAATTGTATTTCTATTTTTATAACCATTTTATTACTATTAAACTTTTAAAATGTTAAAAACAAGTGATTGGCGTTTTTCAGAGTTTGTTGTGGTGTTTCAGTTTGGTTTGGGTTTTTTGCATGTGTGTGAGGCTTAAATGTGTCCTAAAGTTCTTGTGCATGCATGAGGCTGTAGAGTGGCCTCCACGGGGATCTCCTTGGCTCTGCACAAGCCCAGAGAGCAGCACGGGCACCTCAGGCCGAGCACAAAGGAGCACAGGATGATCTGCAGGGTGCTCTGTGACAACAGGCACTTGGAGCTGTTGTCCAGTGTGTAAGAACTACATCCCCTTTTCTTCAGATTCTCCTAAAAATGCCCACTGATGTTGTTTTGTATGATGCAGCTCTCCTAAGCCCCTATTACACTGTATCTGCACGAGCATTCACACAGGTGTTTGCTAAAACAATTCTGCTCCAGCTGAAAAGCACCAGGTACCCTGAGCAATAGCATCAGATAAATTGACATAGAGAGACTTCAGGAGCAGAAGCAGCATTAAATCCATGACAATTGTGGAGATGTGAAAATACAGAAATCCACCAATGGTAGCAAAGCCCACACATCTCCACTGGGTTCTGCAGAATGGCAGCAAATAATGCACAGGTGTGGAGACCATGAACTGGTTGGTGCTGCACTTATTTGTCAGTGAGCAGAGCTGTGGGAGGCAGGGATTAAGGGTGATTTTGGAACAGGAAGAAGAAAGGGACAGACAAATTCCAGGTGGAGGCAGAGTGGCTCTGCTCTGCTGACCCAAGGAGAGCAGGGAACAAGTTGGAAAGGAGTAGGAAAAAAGAGTTTTGTAAAAGGAAACCTTGCTATATAGGCATTGGTGTTCTTACCACAGCCCACAGAGCTTAGAGCATGAATATTCATCCCATTTAAATATTCCTGCAAGATGTAAGAAAAATTCCTTTCCATGTGGTTATTTACACAAACATACCCATGAACAAATAAAAAAACTGCACAACTACATGTATCATTAAGCAGGATACTCTGTAGATTCTCACATTAACACTTGCAGAATTATATATGGTACTTCCAAACATATAGAGACTCTTGTTCTCCGTTTGCTTCTTTAAAACTCAAAAAATGTAATGAAATTCTCTTTCAAAACTGCAGAGCCTGCTGTGTGGCTAAGCAAGCCATTATTTGCTTGCTCACAATCATCTCTTCCTTGTGTGTTAGTCACTGATGCATTAATTGCTTATCCAAACTTGAAACGGTTCATGAGTCATTCTGAAGAGAAACTAAATGTGAGGGAGCCCATTTGAATGGAATTCATGTCCTCTGCCTCTTAAAGCTGAAGGTCTGTATTTATTACCTGTCAGAATGAAGTCTTGTTGCCTAATAAATGGGAAAATAGGAAAAATGCTGACTAGAGCACCATGTTTCAAGGGATCATTGCATTTTAGTTTTATTTGACCAAATCAGTAGTCAAAGAGAGAAAGGACTGGTCAATTACAACAGAGAAAGCAGGTGAAAGAGATGTCTAGTTCTGCTGCAGCTGGAGTCAAAAATGAAGTGTGTGGGTTTTGAAGTGGGGAAGGGATTCCAGATCAGATGATTTTAACTAACTTGCATTACTAAATGCATGATCTTCAGACAAACACGTTGGTATCCCTTGTATTGAGGAAAGGAAGGGTATTGGGGAAGATGAAACAGGAAAGCCTTATAAATATGATTGTCTGGCAAAAGATTTTGAGAATATAGAAACTATAAGCAAGATTGAAATGAAAGCAAGCTTTGAGATACCTTAGTTAGTGAACAACTGGAAAACAATGGTGTGGCCCAACTGAAGGTAATCCCCTTTTGAGGAAACAATTCCCTCTGCTTGCAGGCAGGTCCAAGGTTCAGAGCAGACCCTACTAGCTCAGCAGAAGGGGTCCAAAGAGGAGTTTTTAGGGTTTAAAATGTAACACAGTATGGTAATGTAATGATTCTTACAGGCTGGATGTAAATGCTATAGGATTTGTATCTTGGACTAGATTGGTTAGTGAGAATTAGAATATTCAACAGAGAAGAAGATTTATTGTATTGTAGCGGGAACCTCGCTCTCTTACGCTCTTCCCCTCTTACTCTCTCCCCCTCTCATCCTCTCTGCCCCTCTCTCCTCCCGGGCCTGCTCCGAGCTGTGCCTGGCAGCTCCAAGCAGGGCCCTGCACCCAGGCCCTTTGCAATGAGCCGCAGGTTCCACGGCCTGGCTGCAGAGATCTCTCGTCTCCGTCCGTCCCGACCGTCCCACCCCCCAGTGCTCCTACAGAAGGGGAGAAAGAAGGCATGGAGTTTCCAGGAGTATCCAGATAAATCCACTTTGTTCTGGATCAATATGGAATTTTCATGAAGCAAAAGCATTAAGTGGAGGGCTCTTCACCCATTTCTTTTTTTACTAAAATTCTATGAAAGATACTATTTTGGAGTGTAAAAACTTTCATGTTGAAAACATGAATGTGCTGAGAGAATTTGAAGTCTGGGCCAATGACAATTCACTGTTGGAAATCCAAGTCTAAAACTTTTCAGATTAAATGACCCAGGATGAAGTAGGAAACACAAGTCCTTCCCTTGAACCTTGATTTGCCTCTTCTAGCTCATTCCTGAAAGTGGTAGGCAAAGAGGATCCCACAGAAATCAGAGGAGCATCAGGGTCTATCCCTAAAAGGCAACTGTAGATGGGAAACAACTTGGGAATTAGAGGGACATCAATGAGCCACTTGTGAGTCCAGCTGTTAGTGAAGAGCCCTTTTCCAAAGAAATGCCAGCTTCTCTCAAGGAAGCTGAGCAGCAGGACATTATGGCTCATGTAGCTGGCAGGTACAAACAGAGAAAGCGGGAAATTTCTGGAAATGAACCCTCTATTCACTGATCACAGCAGGATGAAGAACCCATTTGATCAGACTCTGGCTCTTAGTAAGAAAGGAAGAAAGCTCTATTTATTATATCAGGCCCAGCTGTTCATGGTCAGAGGTGGTATCAGCTGCTCAGCAGAAGGCACAGCTTTAACTCCAGCTCATCATGCCTGGAGGCAGCCCTGGAAGTGCTCCTGCACTTCAGCTGGTGCCAGGGCACAGGGACACCCGCACACCCTCCCTAGACCCCTGTATGCCATAAAACTAAAGGCATCTCCCCAGCCAACCATCCAATCCAGCACTTAGCACAGAGCATGTCACTGCCAGTGACATCTGCATGAAAAAATACAGAGAAAAGTGCAATTACAAAACATATTGGGGGCTCAATATAATACAGGAAAAATTCAGATTTTGGTACTTACCTTCATAAATGAGCATACCTACTAGCTCTTTTCCCTAAATTAATTCATGGTTGAACGTCTGCACTTTCCATAGCAGTGTCCTAAAATTCTTCCATTTATGCATTCCCAGCTAGCAGAGCTCTCACACAACCTGTTTTTTCTCTGAAGTGTATGGAAGGACTTAGTTCAGATGAACTGTGCTGCTTCCTCTGAAAGATATAAAATTATGGAAATAATATCTGCAAAGCCATAGGTTCTTTAAGGCAGGCCTCTGGTATGTAAAATAGGGAGTGTTTACATTAAGCATCATGTGCACATAAGATAACGATCAAACCATTTTCTTACCTTCATGAAAAATAGTTTTTGTGCTCTCAGATATGGCACAGCCAAATAAGGCCGAGCTCAGACACAAATGCGTTCCTCACCACACAAATGGCCAAACAAATGACAGCTGCCAGTGACACTTTTCCTGCGGTCCCGAGTGCCCCAAGCGCGGATCCAAGCGGCGTCTCACCTGCTCAGCTCTTTCCGGCCCGCGGATCCGAGCCTGTCCCGGAGCGTCAGGAGCAGGGATGGGAGCTCAGCAGCTCGGGCTCGATGCCGTGTGCTCCGCTCGGGGCTCCCGAGAGCTCCTGCGGGGCCGGAGCAGCCCCGGGCAGCGGGAGCAGCTCCTGCTGCGGCAGCCGGGCAGCCTCTCCCCAGACACACAGGTGACTGCACACCCGTGCATTCAGGGCCAGCTCCATTCTGCTGCCCTGGGGCTGGCGCTCTCCACTGTGTTGCTGTTAGTGCACATTGGTGTGTTGGTCCTGGAAACACCCAGGAACAGGCAACTCTCAGGCACACATTCTGCTCCCCGGGATGTGCTGCACAGTCCCTGCCTGTTCCAAACACCAATTTGGTTTTGTTCTGAGAGCTGTGTTTTCCATCTCAGTGTTTGACCAGCTGAAGGCCCCGTTGATTATTTTCATTCAGCATTTGTGGATTTCACACATTTGCAGTTGTGCTGACTGCTCCTTCCAGCTGCGCAAGGACAGCCAGTGTGGACCTTTTCCTATGTAAAATGCATTGTGTGAGGACTGTTGGGCTGGAGGGCCCTTCTGTAATGTTATTGCCCCAATTCCTTCTGCTGAGAAAGATAATTGGATTCAGGCAGTTAATCCATTTTGTAGATGCTGCAAAATCTAATCTGTAACAAACACATGATCAAATATATGGGAATTGGTGTCAGTTCCTTTCTTCCTTCCCAAACTAGGAAAGCAATTTTTTCTAAAATCCTCTAGCAAATGGCTGTTCCATAGTGGAACTTCTCAGCATTAAAAAATTGCATTGACATCTCTATAAAATATTTCTCTGGATTTTCTTTCTCTCTTTTAAACTCTCATTGCAATCTAGATGGAAACCAATGTTCAAATGGCAGAATTTCTCTGCCAGTCCAAATACAGCAATTTGCCTAAACGTAATTAAACTGAAGTTTGGTGCAAACCTACACAGGCCTATGTAGAGGAGAAAAAGATGAATACTGATTATTCCTATGCAGTATAGAGAAAAAAATAACCTATGGTTAAATCATGTAATGTGATATATCATATTTATTTATTTATTAAATAATGAAATCAGTTTATTATTTTCATATATCATGTAGCGCTAAATCCTGGTTTATTGTTTTCCTATTAAAATGTCATTGGTGGATGACATAAAGCAATGAGTCAAATTAAGAAAAAAATTTTTGTATATTTTTCTGACAAGATTTTTTTAAGATTCAGAGGTAAATAACAACCATCTGATACAAGAAGTTGGTGAAACTGCATTTTGCCCTTTAGTCAGAATCTTTGATTAGCTCTATCCAGTGATTTCTAGATCTGGCTGAAATGAAGTAGCTTTTTACAGATAATATATGGAAACTTTGAGGGAGAGATTAAAAAAAGGCATTGACAGATCCTGATATCTGATTTATTGGGGTATTTAGCCATGTGCATAAGCACATGAACTGCAGTGATCTGTGACAGGATTCATTTGCCTAAAGGATCTGGCTTAACTTGGAATGCACAATTCGGAAAGAAGATTCCATGGACATAGACAATGAAGTAAGCTTTAAAAACTTGACAACAGCAGAGGAGAACTAGTGAAAGCCTTACTCAGAAATGAATAGAGAATTTTCTTTTTTCTAAAATTATAAGAGCATATTTGTTTGTGCCTCACCTCTGCCTAATGCTTTCTGCAGTTCAGCACAGGGAGCCATCCTAGACCAAATCCAGACCCAGACGAATCTCTCAGATAATCACAGCTCACCCCCTCTGCTCCTCTGCCTCGGTGAGCTGCGGGAAGGCGTTGCTCCAACCCAACTTGTTTTCCTTTGGAGGCCATTCCAGATTGTGAATCCAATGGCTATGTTTGGCAAAGGACATGTGCTCTGTGTCATGCCATGGTTTCTGTGACGTGGGTCAGCCACAGGATCCATCTCCTTTTGCCTCTCTGTTTTGATTTACTCAGCTGTGAAAAAGTAGCCATGTACATATGTTTGGATGTACAGGCATGTGAGCAAATGGTTCATCTTGCTCACTGTGAAGGCAGGTGGGAAAAATTGGAAGAAAAAGACTGCTTTTATACAAAATTCAATACTAATTTCATAGAAAATCACTAAGGAGCTGATTAATGAAGAAGATCACTTAATGCTTCCTAATTAGATTGATGGCATTTACCCAGCGCCCTTAATTCATTGTGCATTAAGGAGAAATGGCAAAGGTTTTCAATTGAAGGCTTTGTTTACTCCCAGTCCTTAATTTCAAGGTTGTCATCCACGCAGTGGAATTTCCTTTTGTTTTTTTGCATTAAGAGTTCAGTGTAAATAACTTGGCTGGTTAAAACCAAAGTACAAGGAAGGCTCCAAGGGTATTATGGTAAAGATCTATGGGCAGAAACATCATTAGGGAGAAGAGGAAAACACCATTATATAAGGGTTGCAGTGTTGATCCAAAAACAAGGCAACGAGGATGATGGCATCCAAAAGTGACCAGTATGATTTGATGATTATGTAATTGCTGGAACCAGATATTACAAGAGGTGAAAAAAATCTGAAAAACCTAGAGGAAATGCTCCTGGATCTGAATCCTGATTTCCCCACTATACAGCTGCTTATGGCCTCTGTTCTAATTTCCATCTATCTACAAAAAAAGATGAAATTACCACAGAAGCTTTCTTTCCAGACTGATTAAAGGGAGCAGGATAATAGACAACAGAGCTGGTAATACATTAGAAGTAGAGACTTGTTGCAATGTAATAGTCTAAGGCATAATTTGTGGCATAAATCCTATTTCAGAAAAGAATTTAAGCATATATTTAAGTCTATCTTTATTGACACAATGCCTTTAAAATATGCTTCAGATGAAATGTGGGCTTAAAGTCAAATTAAATATAATATTGAAATATATGTGCAAACTTACAATGATTTTTTTAGGATTCCCAAGTGAGGATAACTTCAAAACCATTTTATTTTGTCTTAAATTAACATTGATTTTGTGCACAAGAAAGTTATCCAAGATATTGCTGGCCGGGGGTCTATGTACAAGTCATGAACGGGACAGGACTGCTGAGGAACGTGCCTCGAGGTGTTTGTTTTCCAGCATCAGTCTGTTATAAATGATAATCGAAAGCCAATTTATCAAAAATGCGAAAAGATTTATCTTTTTGTACAGCCAAAATATGGTCCTCAAAACCACCACAGCCAAAGAGACAGCGCCGAGCCCGGGATCGGCGCTGGGTGAACCTGGATCAGCCTCTGTCGCATCGAATCCTCCCCCCCTTCATGAGAGCCGCTTCTAGTGACGAGGTTTTATACAGTTTATTGTGCCCGAGGCAGAGGAGTCCCAATTTCTTTTGTAACTCCTCACATTCATAGTTGGTTCTTTCACTGTGCAGAGCTGGACAAAGGCCGTCTCCTGGTTGATAGCCAGCGTTGATTGAGTCCGGGGAAGCCATGTATTCACATGTATGTTCCTGGCGTCCCTGGCTATTTGATCGCTGTTATCCGCAGGACGATGATCGCTCTTAGGCGGTTTCTGATGACTCGAGATACCGGTGATCATCCTGCTGGGAGCGTCCATTCTTACGCTAAAGTGTCGAACTTTATCTAGCCGTCTCTGGGAATCTTAGAGTTTGAATGGACATCCGTCCCTCGGGCCGTGTGTGGTCAGAGACACGTTTGGATTTCACAATCTTTATAAAATACATTCTTTGGCAGCATGAATTATTTCTAACATATATTACAAGTCTCATTACATGGTTATGACAATGGGAAGATGCCAGCAGCTCACATCCCCAGCAGCAGACAAAGAATGTCTGTTATCAGCAGATGTCGTCTCCCGAGGGAGGTGTGAATGTGGTCACTCAAAGAGAGAGATAAAGCAAACTGCCCACTTGACAAAAGATAATCTGCCATACAGATGGTAATTGAAAACATCTTGCATTGCAATCTTCAACATTATCCACCCCTTTTTCTATTTCCATTTGCATCACAAAGAAACCTTACACACAGTTCTCACTTAAGACTAGGTTTCCCTGTGGTACACAATGGCTTTCTCCATCTTTCTGCTTTACCCACCAAGTGCAACCAGGTCCTTGAGCAAAAACAATTCCACGGATGGGTTTGTCTTTGCCTGAGGTGGGAGTAACCCAAACAGTCTTTCCTAAAATACCTTTCACGTGTACAACAGGGACTTTATCTCCATCCACTGTGTGCAGGGGTTCAGACTGGGCAGGACCAGCTCGATTTATGGACCCTCTGGTGTTGACCATTCAGGTGGCTTTTGCTAAGTTCATTTCCCAATTTCTAAAAGTCCCCCCACGCAGTGCTTAAGGGTAGTTTTAAGTAGTCCATTGCACTGTTCAACTTTCCCAGCAGCTGGTGCATGATAGGGGATATGATATATCCATTCAATACCATGTTCCCTGGCCCAGGTGCTGATAAGGCCATTCTTAAAATGGGTCCCGTTGTCTGACTCAATTCTCTCAGGGGTGCCATGTCTCCACGGGATTTGCTTTTCCAGGCCCAGGATGGTGTTCTGGGCAGTGGCATGAGGCACAGGGTCAGTCTCCAACCATCCAGTGGTGGCTTCCACCATGGTCAGCACGTAGCGCTTGCCCTGGCGTGTCTGGGGCAGTGGGATGGAGTCAATCTGCCAGGCCTCCCCATACTTGTACTTGGATCACCACCCACCATACCACAGGGGCTTCACTCGCTTGGCCTGCTTGATGGCAGCACACGTCTCACAGTCATGGATAACCTGAGAAATACTGTCCATGGTTAGATCCACCCCTCGGTCTCGTGCCCACTTATAGGTGGCATCTCTAGCCTGATGACCTGAGGCATCATGGGCACATCGAGCTAGGAACAACTCCCCCTTATGTTGCCAATCTAAGTCTATCTTTGACACCTCTATTTTTGCTGCCTGATCTACCTGCTTGTTGTTTTGGTGTTCCTCATTAGCCCGACTCTTGGGGACATGGGCATCTACATGGCAGACTTTCACAGGCAGCTTCTCTAACCGAGCAGCAATATCTTTCCATTCATCAGCAGCCCAGATCGGTTTTCCCCTACGCTGCCAGTTGGCCTTTTTCCACCTTTCCAGCCAGCCCCAAAGAGCATTGGCTACCATCCATGAATCAGTGTAGAGGTAGAGCTTTGGCCATTTCTCTCTCTCAGCAATGTCCAGGGCCAGCTGAACAGCTTTGAGTTCAGCAAGTTGACTTGATCCACCTTCTCCTTTGGTAGCTTGTGCAACCTGTCCTGTGGGGCTCCATACGGCTGCTTTCCACTTCTGGTTCATCCCTACGATGCAGCAAGAACCATCAGTAAAAAGAGTGTATCGTGTATCTTCTGCTGGCAGTTTGTTGTATGGTGGAGCTTCTTCAGCACGTGTCACTGGTTCTTGTTCCTCTTCATCAGTCAGACCAAAGTTCTCACCTTCCGGCCAGTTTGTAATTATCTCCAGAATCCCAGGGTGATTCAGGTTTCCAATACGGGCGCGCTGTGTGATAAGAGCAATTCAGTTACTCCATGTAGCGTCGGTGGCGTGGTGGGTGGTGGGAACCTTTCCTTTAAACATCCACCCCAGCACTGGTAGTCGAGGTGCCAGGAGGAGTTGTGCTTCCGTGCCAGTCACCTCTGAGGCAGCCTGGACTCCTTCATAGGCAGCCAAGATTTCCTTCTTTGTGGGAGTGGAGTTGGCTTTGGACCCTCTGTAGCTTCGACTCCAAAATCCCAGTGGTCGGCCTCGAGTCTCCCCAGGCACCTTCTGCCAAAGGCTCCAGGACAAGCCATGGTTCCCGGCTGCAGAGTAGAGCATGTTCTTTACCTCTGGTCCCGTCCTGACCGGGCCAAGGGCTACTGCATGAGCCATCTCCTGCTGGATCTGGGCAAAGGCTTGTTGCTGCTCAGGGCCCCAGTGGAACTCGTTCTTCTTGCAGGTTACCAGGTAGAGAGGATGCATGATCTGACTGTATTTGGGAATGTGCATCCTCCAAAAACCTATGGCACCCAGGAAAGCTTGCGTTTCCTTCTTGCTGGATGGTGGAGACATTGTAGTGATTTTGTTGATGACCTCAGTGGGAATCTGACCACTTCACTCCCAGGAACTGGATCTCCCGGGCAGGTCCCTTGACTTTACTCTTCTTGATAGCGAAGCCAGCTTTGAGCAAAATCCTGATGGTCCTCTCTCCTTTCTCAAATACTTCCATTGCCATGTTCCCCCACACAATGATGTCATCGATGTACTGCAAGTGCTCTGGAGCCTCACCCTTTTCCAGTGCAGTCTGCATCAGTCAATGGCAGATGGTGGGGCTGTGCTTCCATCCCTGGGACAGTTGGTTCAGGGTGTACTGCACACCCCTCCTGGTGAAAGCAAACTGAGACCTGCATTCTGCTGCCAAAGGAATGGAGAAAAATGCATTAGCAATGTCTATAGTGGCATACCACTTTGCTGCCTTGGACTCCAGCTCGTACCGGAGTTCCAACATGTCTGGCACAGCAGCGCTCAGCGGTGGAGTCACTTCATTCAAGCCACGATAGTCCACAGTCAATCTCCATTCTTTGTCAGACTTGCACACAGGCCAGATGGGGCTGTTGAAGGGTGAGTGAGTCTTGCTGACCACCCCTTGGCTCTCCAGCTCATGGATCATTTTGTGGATGGGGATCACGGCGTCTCGATTCCTCCGATACTGCCGGCGGTGCACTGTCGAGGTGGAAATTGGCACTCGTTGCTCTTCCACCTTCAGGAGACCTGCTGCTGATGGGCTTTCTGATAGTCCAGGCAAAGTGTTCAACTGCTTGATGTTTTCTGCCTCCACAGCAGCTATGCCAAAAGCCCATCTGAGTCCCTTTGGGTCCTTGTAATAGCCGCTCCAGAGGAAATCTATGCCCAGAATACATGGGGCCTCTGGGCCAGTCACAATAGGATGCTTTTTCCACTCTTTCCCAGTCAGGCTCACCTCAGCTTCCAACAGGGTCAATTGCTGGGATCCCCCTGTCACCCCGGCAATGGAAATAGGTTCTGCCCCCACATGTCCCAATGGTATCAGGGTACACTGCGCACCAGCATCAACTAAGGCATCGTACTTTTGTGGTTCTGATGTGCCAGGCCATCGGATTCACACTGTCCAGAAAATCCAGTTTTCCCGTGCCTCTCCCTGTCTAGAGGCATGGCCCCTCTAACCCTCGGTATACATGGTAGAGGTACCTTCCAGGGGATCTGACAGATCATACTCAGCAGCTTGGTCATGGGAGGCTGAGGCTACCTTCACTTTGCTGGAGTTCCCTCAATTAGTGTTTCCCTCCTTGAGTTGATGCCCCCGTGCTGCCAGGACAGAAGTGGGTTTTCCATCCCACCTTCCCATGTCTTCCCCATGGTCACGCAGAAAAAACCACAGGTCAGCCCATGGGCTGTACCCTCTCTCTGTAGCTGGGGAACATTGGGCTCTGACTCTGGGGCCTGTGACTCGCACTGGTGCCATATAGGAACTGTTCCTCCTCATCATCTCCCTCATCTCCTCTCTGAGTCCTTGGACCATGGCAGAGACAGGAGCCTGCATCGGGCCATTGATCATACTTTCATAATTCCTAAGCTTGTTGGCCACAGAACCCACAGTCTCTCGGTTGGTATCGGCATTAATTGTTGCAATAAAGGTGGTGTATTGGGATGGCCCTAGATTTGCCAGGCTCCACAACATTTGCCCTGTGCACCTGACTTGCCTGGGGTCATTATCATGCTGTCCATCCTTCCCAAAGAGTACCTCCAATACTGCCACTTCTCTGAGCTGTTGAATCCCCTTCCTCAAGAGTCTTCCAGTGCATTCTGTGGTGCTGCTCCTGCATTCTTTCCCTGTGAACAAACCTCTCTCTGACACTTATTAAAAGCCACTCCCAGAGGGAAAGGGACCCTGGCTCCCTTACAAAAATCTGATTGATACCTGAATCCTTGGTCAAGGGTCCCAAATTCCTTGCCTCACCACCATCCAGCTGGACGCCTGTACCCATAAGATCCCAGACCCGGAGTAGCCAGGTTGTATAAGCCTCCCGTCCCCGTCGTACAAAGTCTTTGTGCAGATTACGGAGACTTTCGTACGTCAGGGACTCGGTGATGATTGCAACCTCTGGTTCCCCTGTGGGTTGTGAGAGCCCTCCCCTATCTGGGTGCTCTGCTTTCATCTTAGATCTCCTTGTTTCTACAGGGGCAACTGCTGCTGGCTGTGATTGCCTTTGCAGTTCAGCTGGAACCTGGACAGTTGTAACATCTGTGGGTTCTGCTGCTGCACTATTAGACTCTCCCTCTTCAAGGCAGGGGGAGGGCTTCTCACCATCTGGGGAAGTGTATTCCTTCAGCACCTGGCCCATCTCACGTATCTCCTTCACCAGAGCCCCCATCCAGTCTGGGTAGTTCACATCTGGGGTGGGCTGTGGGGCAGGGTCAGGCTCTGGGGCAGCAGCATCCCTAGACTCTGGCAGCGTATTAGGTTCTGGGGTAGGTGGCATGGTAGTTATCCAGGTTAGTCTCCCCTTCTCTCTAAATCCTAAATAGAGCAGGCCTACCAGCAACACCAGCCACTGTATGATATCATTAAGATTTAGAATGGATCTGAACCCTTCAAAAACTGGTAGGGTGGACCCAAATAAATGGCTTAAGTCCTGGGAGAAGATTTCACCTGGTGTCATTTCTTTACAGCAGGTGCCATTATTAAAGTAACCCCAAAAACATACAGTTAGTGTGTGATAGCTGTGAATCCATTTGCCTGCTTTCCAGAAGAAGTTAAAAATCCATTAATTCCTCACCTTATTCACCCATAAAACAAAGCGGATAACAGACACAGTAGCCTTGGTTATAGGACCCATGTTTAGATAAGGGCCTATAAATGGGAGAAATACAGCCACGATCACGTGCCACCCAAACCAGGGCAAGTTGGACCACATGGTGTTGCTTAATGAGGTTTCTATAGCCACACACAAAAATTAGATTGCTCAAGAGCTGTTATTCCCTTTTTGTTTCTGTGCCCTTGAGCCCTACGTTGGGCGCCAAAATCTGTCTTGGTTTTGGAAAGACGGGAGTCTGCTAAGGAAGGCAGGAGCCTCCCCTGAAATGGAGAATGTAAACTCTCCCCACCGCTCCGAATTGCTATAAATTTTACATTAAGGGGCTCTCAGGTAAAAATATGGGAGCAGGAAATAACAGTTCTTTATTGGGGAAAAGAAAAAAAAAGGATAAAATAAACAATGCAGTACACTAAAACAAGACTGACAGAGTCAGAACCTGACCTGAAACCCTGTGGGCCAGGGTGCTGGTGGCAGTCCAATTGGAAATGTGGCTGCTGTCCTCCTAAAGTATCAGGTGTGGTACTGTTGGAGCGAGGGGGATCTATAGAGATGGATGTATTCTTCCTCTGAAGATCCAGTGGAAAAAGAGGAGCTGCAGTTTCTCTAGGGAATCACGTGGAGAAAGCCGTGTGGTGTCTCAAGAACCTCTGGATTATATCTGGGGAGCAATCCTTGGCTCCTCCCTCTGGGCAGAGCATTTCACAATGGGATGTTTTAGTCCTTATCAGCCATGCAGTGACATTCAATGGTCTGTAATCAGCAGATGTCCCCTCAGGAGGGGGTGTGAATGTGGTCACTAAAAAGAGAGAGATAAGACAAACTGCCCACTTGAAAAATGTAATCTGCCATAGACATGGCAATGGAAAACAACTTGCATTGCAATCTTCAAAAGGGGGGAAAAGAGAAGCAGGGAGGAAGGGCCAGATGCCGCTATGAGAATGCCATTCCATCCCATAGGTGACATAGTGAGAGGAGGCTGGGAACAAAATGGTCATTCCTGCTGATCACCCTGACATCTTCACGACAAGAGGCCCAGAAAGGAGTGCACATCTGCCTCCTGGTGTTGTCCTGAATGTGAGCTCATTACCTGGCGTTCATTACCCGCAAGTCTGGCAGCTTCCCGCGGGCATTCCATGCTTCAGGCAAGCAAAGCTGCTTACCTCACTATGTTCTTTGGGCCTCTGAAGGGGACCGTCCACTTAGCTACAGCCTGGCAAGGAAGGGAGTCTTACAACACTCTGGATATTTTAGACTTTTATTCTCACTCGGCCTGAAACAAAGTATCCCCTCGCTACTTCTCCATCTTCATCCTTCTGTCCTGCAGGTGGCCTGTTCAGGCTGACAGCTTGGAGCGCCTGCAGGCTCCAGTTCGGCTGCAGCGCAGCTTTTCCTCTCACAGCTTAATTCTTATTATGACAATTCTTTCATTTCTACTTCAAAGATACCTCAGAGCTTGCCTAAATTAACAACACTCTATTCTAAGCTAAACAATCCTCTATTATCTAAGATATCTACGTTCCATAGCCCTTAAATGGTGATCCCTATATATCCTAGTTCTTTTAAACTTTCATCTCTTGGAGAAAGAAAAAACAACTCAGCTTTAAATTGAACCTAGCACACACCTAACCAAACCTAACCTAACCTAACCTACCCTAACCTAACCTAACCTAACCTAACCTAACCTAACCTAACCTTACCTTACCTTACCTAACCTAACCAAACACCTAAACTGAGCAAATATGAAAAAAAATCACATTTCCTATCTATGGCACAGCTCCTCTTAATACTCAGGGGATGGCTGGAGCTCTGCCTAAAGATGACACATCCCCTTTTCCCTCCTCTGGGCTGGCGGAGCATAAGGGCCTCCTCAGGCGCAGGTGTCTCCTCTCCAGTCTTCCTGCACTTGCTTGGCTGAGATGATCAGAGCAGCCAGGCTGGAGGCAGGATCGCCTGAGGTCACAAAGGGATGCTGCCCAGAGGAAAAAAGAACAAAGAAAGGAACTCTTACTTTCCAGAATCCCATCCTCACGGGCTCAAGCAGGATTCCCTGGCTACCGGGAAGACACACAAAGAGCACCGAGGGCAGCATGTCCCCCTGCGCCTTGCTGTGCTGGGAGCTGCCTGCGCCACGTGGCCCACACTCTTCCTCATGCCTTCATGCAGGTGTCCTCAGCTGCCAGGGCTTTTTGCCCCTTTGCTTTTTCTTACCTGCAGGAGCTCCTGGGCAGACCAGCGCCTGTCCTCGTCAGCCTGCAGGCAGCAGCGGAGGAAGTCGCGCAGGAGAGCCGAGTGGTGCCTGGGGTTCTGCAGTTTTGGGGGCCCGTTCCTTTCTATCAGTTCAAAAACCTACAGCACACGGATGCAAGAGGACACTGCACCTGCTCCTTTGCTAGCCACAGCAGCTCTCTCCACACAGAGCCCTCTTGCTAAGCTGCACCTTACCCTGAGACGGGCTTCCCGCTCGTAAGGAGCTTCCCCTTCCACCATTTCCAGCCCCATGATGCCCAGGGACCAGATGTCCACTTTGGGGCCGTAGGCTTCTCCTCTCACCACCTCCGGCGCCATCCAGCTGGGAGTGCCGACGCTGGAGCTGCGCTTGCTGCGCTCAGGGCTGAGCTGAGCACAGAGGCCAAAGTCACCTGAGGCCAAAAACAAAGCCTGTCAAAGCCAGCTCCCACTGGCAAAGCGGCCAAAACCATTGCCCACTCCAAGCCTGACCAGGCCTTGCTGAATCTAGCTGAAAAAGCAGCTGAGCTCTCCTTCCACATGCCTGGAGCCAGGCAAATAATGCATCGGCCACATCCACAACACCCTCACCATTCACGCACTGGCCAAGCGGCGCTTCTGCCCCAGTGGCAGTCACCGAAATGCAAGCGCACGGCAGGTGCTGGAAATGCTGCAGCCCAGCAGGGATACCCACCCAACTTGACAGATCCATCCATGCCCACAAGGACGTTGTTGCTTTTGATGTCTCTGTGGATGACTTGGCGGGAATGAAGGAAATGCAGTCCTTGCAGGCACTGAGAGAGAAAAAGGAGGGAGGGAAAGTTAACGTACAGGATCGGATTTCATCCCACCAGAAAGGAAAGAGCTCGACGGGACTGACGGCTTTCTCAGGGAATTGTGAGCGAGGGCGCAGCATCATGGTGCTGTCACGAAGAAGAGCTTGCTGCTTCAACACTCTTGGAAGTTTTTTCTCGATTTCCAAGCAAAGGCATCCAAGCTCCCAAAAGTTCCGCCGGCCTTGGGTAGGAAGCGCGTCACC
This sequence comes from Molothrus aeneus, assembly GCF_037042795.1. NCBI lineage: Eukaryota > Metazoa > Chordata > Aves > Passeriformes > Icteridae > Molothrus > Molothrus aeneus. The sequence goes on along the minus strand of NW_027099068.1, from coordinate 992,929 downwards.
TTTTGCTGGGAGGCGGCACGGCAAATATTTTTGGGGAAGCCTAGTGGCAGCAGAGGAGGAAGCAGCACCTAAGAGCTGTTCCAGAATCCGTCGCCATGCGGGCTGCAATGCTATCCTTTGCAGCTGAGGACGGCTCTTTGCCCTTAGCTTGAAATTCTGCCACCTGCATGGCAAGGAATATAGGACAGACAGACAGGCTCCAGGCAAACATTCCCAGGCAAAGCTGAGAAGAGGAAGCAAGTGAAACCAAGCGAGTGAGCCAGCACCAGCGCCAGAGGACACACAGGATGGAAGAGTGCAAGAACAGAGCCTGAGGAGTGCGGGCACAGCGGCAGGCAGTTCACTTCCCATGCTCGCTCTTCTCCTATGTGTGTGGTGAGAAGAGCAGCAGCAGCAGCAGCAGCAAAAGAAAGGTGAGAGCAAGAAATCCCAGCTGTCCTTAACCTCCAGCTGGCAAGCAGCATCCTGGGCAGGCTTGGGGAAGCACAAGCGGGATCCCTCACCTCCCGACAGACAGCGCCTATCTGTCCTTCCTCCGGGTACACCGCGCTGAGCACATCAAACAAGGTGCCGCCGTCCATGAACTCCATGGCCAGCCAGAGCTCCGCATCCACCAGGTAGCTGAAAGAAGAAAACCACGGCATGGAGAGACAGCAATGGGCACAGCCTCAGTCAGCCAGGGGCCCGAGCCAGGTTTTTGCAACTGCTCTCCAAGCTACGTGTGCCACAAGAGATTCATGATCACCAGCTCCAACTCCTCCCACGCTCTGGAGACCAGCAGAGAAATCACCACCAGCTCCCTTCTCTGCCAGGGACCAAAGGGCATCGTCTCTTCGGGCTTGCACTAGCTAAAGCTACATTGACATGAGAATAGGCCAACCTGTCTAAGTAGGTAACGATATTGGGACTCCTGTTGTCCCTCATGGCCAGGATTTCATTGGCAGCCAGCTCCTCGGACATCTCCTCCTCAAGCGACATGATCTTGATTGCCACCTGAAATGACATTGGCCACCGTTTACCTTGAGAAGACGCCCCCTGCTCGAGATCACAAGCAGCACGGAGCGAGTGCTGCTGCAATGAGGCAGCGGGCTGGGCCAAAGTGCCTTGTCACTCGACAGCAGAGCTTAGCAGAAGCACCAAAGGCCATCCCAAATGCATTCTGCCTCCTGAGCCTAGAGTGTACTTCAGAGGAACAGCCTCTGCTGCAGACATGGAGCTGCCACCCAAACCTCCAGGCAGGGCTCACAGCAGCGGGGAAAGCGCTCCGGAGCTGCAAAATGGCATGGGGCTGTTGGCACTTTACCTGTTGTCCGCTGCTGGTGTCAAGGGCTTTATAAACAGCTCCAAAGCCCCTGGAAAGACAAAAGCAGCAGAAAGAGCCCTTTATCCCTTGGCACTGAAATCAAGCCTAGGCAGCAGATCTCCCCAGGCTGCCTGCACGCCTTCCTTAGAAAACGCCTGGCTGCGGCGTCTCTTCGGCCAGCAGCACGTCGGCCCGTGAGCCCTCTGCCCTGCGGGGCAGCCTGTCCAAGGGAACACTAAGGTGCAGCATGAAGACCAAGGTCCGCTGGAAATCTCCAAGGCACACGCCCAGCCAGGTCATTTCCAAACCTAAGGGGAACTCTCCTCCTTGTGTGGGCATGCATGTATGTGTGTGTCAAAAGAGTGAGAACAATTAGAGTCAGAAGACTGTCCTTGAGAATCTGACATTTCTTGAGTGGCAAGGTGCTCTTTCAGGCCAGAAAGCGGCAGGGGCAGAGGGCTTCCCAGCTCCTGCTCCTCCTTGCTGCAAGCAAGACAATGCCAGCATCAACTTGTCTTTGATGAGGCCTTCGCATTGCTCTGACCCAGCAGTCCAGGCAGGCGACAGGAGGTAAAGCCAGAGCCTGACCGTGATTGGAGCTTGCCTGACTTCACGCTTGATATTGCACCAGCCAAAGACCTGGCCCACACTTTTGTAAAAGGAGCCGACACCACGCTTACCCTCGTCCCAGTTCTTCAAATGCCGTGTATTTGCTCATTGGCTGGCCCGGACTCACAATGCTCCCTGAAAGACAAAAGCAGCGCAGGGCGCTCGCTCGCACACAGAGACGCCGCTCCCCACACCCTCCCAAAGGCAGCCCCGCTGCCAGCAGCTCTGGGCCCTTTGCGGTCCCCTGGCTTCCAGCTGCTGAGACCAGCAAGTGGGAGGGCCATCTTCTCCACCTTTCATCAGGTGGCCTTTCCCAGAAGGCCTTTATTTCTTTCAAGCGCAGCATCCCATGCCATAAGCCAAAATGATGAGACCTTAAGAAGAGGGCCCTAAGAGGTCACCAAGGGCCTTTGCAGCCTCTGCAGTCACACCCACCATCACTGGCAGGTCCACTGCCAGGGCCACAAAGTGTCTGAGCCAGAGGAGGTGCAAGAACGGGAGCCCGAAAACAGCTGGGGCCAGAGAGCTCCCTGGGGCCTAGGCACTTGCTAGGTGCCAGCCTTCTGCTCAAGCAGAAACAATCTCTGCTTTTGTCTTTGGCACACAAGGCAGCCCAGGCCGAGCCAAGCCAGGCCCAGCCGCCCTCACAGGCAGCAGGAAGTCCCTGAGCGCTGCCGCGCTGCCTCAAAGCACAACAACAGCTTCTGCCGAGAGGCCTAAGCGCCTCTGAGACCGAGGGGCAACTTCTGGCACAGCCTACCCCCAGACACGCACACAACACACTGCTCTGGCAGACAAGAAATGCACCCGACTCACTCAGTGTCTTCCGGCCCTGCTCCTGCCTCTTCTCGGGCTGCTGGGCTGCGCTGCTGCAGGAAGTGCCAGCAGCGGGGGGCGAGCTGGCTGCTGCAGCCCACGCTGGTCCAGCGGCACCAGGTTGAATTGCAGAGCCTGTGTTGAGCTGGGACCAGAAAGGATTGCCCGTCAGAAGGGTGCCTGGCACACATGCCCCGCCCAGTGCACGGCCAAAGCAAGGCCTTGGGAAGGTGCTGTCAGCCACCCCCAGGCCTCTCCAGCTGGGGCGTTTCCCATGTCCCCTTCTCAAAGGCAACTTGGCAAAAGCCCAAAGGCTACTTGGATCCAGCCCCTCAGGGCCACCTCCATGCTCCATGTTTTCAGCTTTTCTGCAAGACATTGGCAACAAGGGATCGATGGGGCTGCCAAGATCCAGAAAGACATCAGAGCAGGGCCCCAGGGCCTTCTTGCTTTCCTCCTCCTGTCTTTCCCTGGGCAATGAAATCAGCCCGCAACTGGCATGCAGTGGTCTGCTCAGAAGCCCGCAGCATTGCCCTTCTCTGATCTGTTTCACAGATTGCCCCTCTCCATGGCAGCCTTTAGGGAGCGGCCCTTCGGAGACGCCTTCCTGCCCTGCCCAGACCCACCCGCCCTTCACAATGTAGGGCTGCCAAGGATTCTCCTCTCCAAAGGCTGCTCTGACCGGCTGGAAGTGAAGCACAGCCTGAAGCTAATTAGTCCATGGAGAGGGCAGGTCCCCTCCAGGGGCCAGTGTCTGCCAGGTCCCCTGCAAGGCCGGCAACTGCGTCTTTGGGCCGCTCCGTCCGCTGACCACAGGCAGCCTGCACTGACAATGGGCACACGGGGCTGACTCCTACACTGAGAATCATTGAATGCTGCCTCCTGTCTGATGCCGAGAGACATTCTCAGGCCCTCTCAGCATCCCAGCTTAAATGCCAAACTTCAGAACCCATTGGCCAGGGCTCGCTGGCTTGCCTGAAGCAGCACTAGGTCACGGCAGGCACACAGCCGCCCAGCATCTTCAGCCACGAGCAACAAGGGCTGCTCCAAAACTGGAAGCCTGGCCCTGCACCAAAGGCAGTGCCATGCTCAGCTGCCACTCACCGGCTCTGCAAGTTCAGGCTGTGCAGGGAAAGCAGCTGGAGGCTTGATGCTCCTTTGCTCCTCTTCAGCCTCTTCCTCAATGCCAGAGGCAGCCAGAGGAGCTGCTGACCCTGCTGTTGAGGCCTGCAGACAGTCAGAAGTGAGAGAGATGGGCAAAAGGCGATCCCTCAGGAGCTGCTTTCTGTTGAGCTGGGAAAGGACCCAGAAGAAGGGGAAATGGAAGACTTTGATACAAGTGGGACTCTGAGTCATGAAAAGCCCAGGAAGTTGGCTGAATGAGGTGCTACTCCCATCTTGCTGTGCATTTGAGCTTCCCTGCTGCCTAGAAGCAGCAAGATGCCTTGGAGCTGTCCCATTTGCCTTTCATCTCTTGAAAGGCTCTTCCCTGCAAAATCAGCAAACAGCCAGTGCTCCCTTTGCTACTGCTGATGCCACGGGGCACTTGGCCTTTCTTTCAGCCTCCCACGCTGGCACTCCACACTGGACTGCAAGAGGCCAAGCTGGCAGAATTGCCGCCCCATTGTCACACGCCAGCAACGTCACAGCTTCCTTTGCCACTCACCAAAGGCCAGGCTTGCCTCCATCCGCGTGTCAGGTGACCTGCAGCCAGCAAGGGAAAAGGAACCAGAGGCCCTTAGAAAAGTGCCTGTGCTGGCCACTCCCGCAGCACAAGGCAGTCCCAACACAGAGCATTTCCCTTTCCCAACATGCCTCCCGGAGCAACAGCTCTTTCCCACAGCAGGCAAGAGAACAACAAGGACGCTAGAGTAGGCTCTGTCTACATTTGGGCCTCTTTTGCCAAGAGAGAAATAGAAAGACGCTGCTGGAAATGCCCCTTGCTCTTCAACACTCTCAGCTTCCCTTGTGCCCAACAGCTCAAGCAGCATTTTCCTCTTCTCTTTCTTCTCTTTCTTTTTCTTTTTAGATGTAGATTCTTTTAAATGGCATGCCCTAATTCCCATGCCTTGGCTGAAGATGGTAGCTCAGCAAAGCTTCCACAAAGGACCCTTTCCCTGTGGCAGCTCCCTGCTGAAGCAGCCCAGGAACAGCTGCTGGGCTCAGCAGCAAACCCTCCCTGCACTGGACTTTGTGCTGCATCGCCAAGGGAATCGCAGTCTTGGCACACCATCAAAGGATCAAGTCACGCAGCCAAGGCCTCTAAGGGGCAGAATTGGGAGCGAAAGGTGCTTTCCTTCGCTCCTGGAGAGAGCCACCGAGTTGCTAGCAGTACTTCTGAGCATCTCCCCTCCGAGTCTGCAATTAGCAGCTTGTCTTGCTTGAAGCAGCAAGAGGAGGAAATGACAGGCTCCAGTGCCGCGCACTCTCTCGGGGAGGGAAGGCAACCGCTGCAGGTTGCGGGGCAAATACTCTGCACCCGCCCCCCAGTACACAGATGCCCCCTTTTTAGCTGATGCTGCTGGCAGGACATTGACCAAAGCGGTGGCATCTTCATGGCCATTGTGTTCCCAAATAAACTCGGTCACTGCTGCGGCATAAAGAGCAGAGTGAAGCAAAAGCCGGGTGATGCCAGCCCCAGGAGAAACCTTTACTTACGAGTCAGCTGGGTCAGGTAGTAGCCAGAATAGACAACAGAAAAGACCGTGCAAACCGCGGCACAGACCTGCCCGATCATTTTGGCAGCGCTGTGCGGGTTTGCACACTGAATGCCAGCCAAGGCAAAGCCCAGACTCCTCTCGGGGTGCAGGCCGTCTGCTGAGAACTCCTTGAGCACAAGGATCCTCCTGCAGGGAGCGAGCAGAAGAGCCGCTCTGGACAAGCAGGCCTTGCGTGCACCGGGGCAACGCTGTGCTGACAGCACTGTGACGTGGCACCGCTCCCCTGACCTCACAATAGCAGCTGTTCTATGGCTTCCTTGTGCCCAGCAAGGCAACCTTCTGTACAGCTGATGCGAAAGAAAAGCCTGGGAAGTTCTCCTCACTCATAAAGCAGCAGAAAATGTCCTCCCAGTCCATAAGGCAGTGCTCAAGGCGTCCCAGGGGAACTCAGAAAATGGGCCAACCCAAGCGGCATCCAAGGAATCCAAGCAAACGCGCCTTTTGGTCCCAAAAGCTTTGACTGAAAGCAAAAGTCTGCTTCTTCTAGGTGGCATGGGAGCTGGTTCTGAAAAGTCTCACTTCTTCAATGACATTTAGGGGGAAAAAGAAGCAAAGATAATAAAGTTCCAGGAGTATTTTAGGCTGCAGTCACTTCTCGAGCACGCGGGTGCGTGCTGACCTATGGAGGGGCTTGACAGCTGGCCTGCAAGCAAAGCTGAGTTCATAGAAGACATCCCAATTGATGGGTTTTGAGTGTATCCATAGCAAGGAAGAAGACAAGGCCGTCAGCATGGAAACCGATTAGTAAAGAGAGATGAAATTTTCGTAAGCTAGACTAGTGCCTAAGTAGATGTGTATACTTGCCTTATAAATTTCTGTAAAACTTTTGCCAATTCTATTGACGTTAATTGCTTTGCACCAATGGATATAAGAAGTTCTTGTGGTGTAGTCAGTGACTTAAGATCACGCTTTGTTAAGAGTGTAGAAGCTGGAGAACACGCAGAATAAAGAAAACTTTTTTCTTCTTGGACCCTGATCACGTGTGTATGTCACGTCCGGCCTAATGGTGACAGTTCCCCATCTCTGGATCAAGAGACAAGTATTGTCTGACAGGTAGCTTGTCAACAAACTGGGAAAGAATTGAGTACCTGGGCATGCAGATTTCTGAAGGGAGGAAAGAAAAGTGTTGACAAGAATAAGCCTGAGTTTTAAACGCCTGAAAGAGTCAAAAATAACACGTTGTGGGATATTGTGCCAGATGTTCCACAGAGTTAAAACCAACCACAACTCATTAGTATCTGGACTTCCTTGCCCACTATGCTTAGAAATGTTGCTTGAAGGCACTTTGTATCTAAAAAATCCAGTTCCTGTAGATGACTGTAGACGTAGATCAAAATCCTACCAAAAACTCCGTGTCAAAACGAGCAAGAGTGAGACTTTTGTCCTTGGCAGTAGCTTCCAGGTGCTCCTGGACATCGCCAGGCCTAGACACAACGATGTGTATTCGGCGGAGGGAGAGAAGCCTTATGCTTAGCTCTAACTGTGACCTTTGCTAGCAGATCTTACTAGCAGGTAAGAAATTCCATTTGTTCTGCTCTTAGCCAGAGCCAAGATGGGAATCCAAGTCTAGATCACAGGAGAAGATCACAGGAGCCTCAGCTTTTCCAGAGGAGGAAAAATACAAAGGCTAGTAAATTTGCCCTGGGTTGACAGGGGTTTTTTACAGATCCATAGACAAGTGATGAAGCTTAAAAGATGACAGCAGAGGAAAATCAACAGATATGCTGAAACTGAGTGAAGAGGAAGGAGACTTCAAATTAACTGAAAAGCTGCACCGAAAGCCTCTCTACTTTTTGCAGTTGCTTCAAGTTTAAAATGACAAACTCTAGCAGCACTTCCAACTTATTGTTCTTAATTCTAGATTAAAGACAATCAAAACTGTGTACTCCTGCTTAGAGTATGAAGTAAAGCACAGAAAGGCATTAGAGTAAGAAAAGTTGTGTTTAGAAGGCTGAGGCAGCCTTAGGGCTAGGAGGAATGGGGAGGCGTGGAAATCAGGCCTGTGGGCACCAGTCAAGGAGCATCCAGTCCCTGAGCGGTCCCTCACAGAGGGTATCCCAGCAGATGGAGTCCAAATGGAGCCACAGCTCGGTGGGAAAAGTGCCGGGCTGCTGAGCCGTGCTTAGCAGGGGCTCCTGCATCAAATTGCTCCCTGACAGGTGCGGTATGCTGTGTGTGTGTGCCCAACAGCTGGCAAGAGCAGGCTGGCCCAGATGTGGGAAAAGGCCAAGGAGGCAGCAGAGTGGGAATGGGGCTGTGCAGGAGGCCTGGTGGTTGCACACAGCCGTGGGGGATCAGGCTGGCCCAGATGGTCCCTGGGGCTCTGGGCTGAAAAGGGGGGAAAAGAGAAGCAGGGAGGAAGGGCCAGATGCCGCTATGAGAATGCCATTCCATCCCATAGGTGACATAGTGAGAGGAGGCTGGGAACAAAATGGTCATTCCTGCTGATCACCCTGACATCTTCACGACAAGAGGCCCAGAAAGGAGTGCACATCTGCCTCCTGGTGTTGTCCTGAATGTGAGCTCATTACCTGGCGTTCATTACCCGCAAGTCTGGCAGCTTCCCGCGGGCATTCCACGCTTCAGGCAAGCAAAGCTGCTTACCTCACTATGTTCTTTGGGCCTCTGAAGGGGACCGTCCACTTAGCTACAGCCTGGCAAGGAAGGGAGTCTTACAACACTCTGTATATTTTAGACTTTTATTCTCACTCGGCCTGAAACAAAGTATCCCCTCGCTACTTCTCCATCTTCATCCTTCTGTCCTGCAGGTGGCCTGTTCAGGCTGACAGCTTGGAGCGCCTGCAGGCTCCAGTTCGGCTGCAGCGCAGCTTTTCCTCTCACAGCTTAATTCTTATTATGACAATTCTTTCATTTCTACTTCAAAGATACCTCAGAGCTTGCCTAAATTAACAACACTCTATTCTAAGCTAAACAATCCTCTATTATCTAAGATATCTACGTTCCATAGCCCTTAAATGGTGATCCCTATATATCCTAGTTCTTTTAAACTTTCATCTCTTGGAGAAAGAAAAAACAACTCAGCTTTAAATTGAACCTAGCACACACCTAACCAAACCTAACCTAACCTAACCTACCCTAACCTAACCTAACCTAACCTAACCTAACCTAACCTTACCTTACCTTACCTAACCTAACCAAACACCTAAACTGAGCAAATACGAAAAAAAATCACATTTCCTATCTATGGCACAGCTCCTCTTAATACTCAGGGGATGGCTGGAGCTCTGCCTAAAGATGACACATCCCCTTTTCCCTCCTCTGGGCTGGCGGAGCATAAGGGCCTCCTCAGGCGCAGGTGTCTCCTCTCCAGTCTTCCTGCACTTGCTTGGCTGAGATGATCAGAGCAGCCAGGCTGGAGGCAGGATCGCCTGAGGTCACAAAGGGATGCTGCCCAGAGGAAAAAGAACAAAGAAAGGAACTCTTACTTTCCAGAATCCCATCCTCACGGGCTCAAGCAGGATTCCCTGGCTACCAGGAAGACACACAAAGAGCACCGAGGGCAGCATGTCCCCCTGCGCCTTGCTGTGCTGGGAGCTGCCTGCGCCACGTGGCCCACACTCCTCCTCATGCCTTCAAGCAGGTGTCCTCAGCTGCCAGGGCTTTTTGCCCCTTTGCTTTTTCTTACCTGCAGGAGCTCCTGGGCAGACCAGCGCCTGTCCTCGTCAGCCTGCAGGCAGCAGCGGAGGAAGTCGCGCAGGAGAGCCGAGTGGTGCCTGGGGTTCTGCAGTTTTGGGGGCCCGTTCCTTTCTATCAGTTCAAAAACCTACAGCACACGGATGCAAGAGGACACTGCACCTGCTCCTTTGCTAGCCACAGCAGCTCTCTCCACACAGAGCCCTCTTGCTAAGCTGCACCTTACCCTGAGACGGGCTTCCCGCTCGTAAGGAGCTTCCCCTTCCACCATTTCCAGCCCCATGATGCCCAGGGACCAGATGTCCACTTTGGGGCCGTAGGCTTCTCCTCTCACCACCTCCGGCGCCATCCAGCTGGGAGTGCCGACGCTGGAGCTGCGCTTGCTGCGCTCAGGGCTGAGCTGAGCACAGAGGCCAAAGTCACCTGAGGCCAAAAACAAAGCCTGTCAAAGCCAGCTCCCACTGGCAAAGCGGCCAAAACCATTGCCCACTCCAAGCCTGACCAGGCCTTGCTGAATCTAGCTGAAAAAGCAGCTGAGCTCTCCTTCCACGTGCCTGGAGCCAGGCAAATAATGCATCGGCCACATCCACAACACCCTCACCATTCACGCACTGGCCAAGCGGCGCTTCTGCCCCAGTGGCAGTCACCGAAATGCAAGCGCACGGCAGGTGCTGGAAATGCTGCAGCCCAGCAGGGATACCCACCCAACTTGACAGATCCATCCATGCCCACAAGGACGTTGTTGCTTTTGATGTCTCTGTGGATGACTTGGCGGGAATGAAGGAAATGCAGTCCTTGCAGGCACTGAGAGAGAAAAAGGAGGGAGGGAAAGTTAACGTACAGGATCGGATTTCATCCCACCAGAAAGGAAAGAGCTCGACGGGACTGACGGCTTTCTCAGGGAATTGTGAGCGAGGGCGCAGCATCATGGTGCTGTCACGAAGAAGAGCTTGCTGCTTCAACACTCTTGGAAGTTTTTTCTCGATTTCCAAGCAAAGGCATCCAAGCTCCCAAAAGTTCCGCCGGCCTTGGGTAGGAAGCGCGTCACCTTTTGCTGGGAGGCGGCACGGCAAATATTTTTGGGGAAGCCTAGTGGCAGCAGAGGAGGAAGCAGCACCTAAGAGCTGTTCCAGAATCCGTCGCCATGCGGGCTGCAATGCTATCCTTTGCAGCTGAGGACGGCTCTTTGCCCTTAGCTTGAAATTCTGCCACCTGCATGGCAAGGAATATAGGACAGACAGACAGGCTCCAGGCAAACATTCCCAGGCAAAGCTGAGAAGAGGAAGCAAGTGAAACCAAGCGAGTGAGCCAGCACCAGCGCCAGAGGACACACAGGATGGAAGAGTGCAAGAACAGAGCCTGAGGAGTGCGGGCACAGCGGCAGGCAGTTCACTTCCCATGCTCGCTCTTCTCCTATGTGTGTGGTGAGAAGAGCAGCAGCAGCAGCAGCAGCAAAAGAAAGGTGAGAGCAAGAAATCCCAGCTGTCCTTAACCTCCAGCTGGCAAGCAGCATCCTGGGCAGGCTTGGGGAAGCACAAGCGGGATCCCTCACCTCCCGACAGACAGCGCCTATCTGTCCTTCCTCCGGGTACACCGCGCTGAGCACATCAAACAAGGTGCCGCCGTCCATGAACTCCATGGCCAGCCAGAGCTCCGCATCCACCAGGTAGCTGAAAGAAGAAAACCACGGCATGGAGAGACAGCAATGGGCACAGCCTCAGTCAGCCAGGGGCCCGAGCCAGGTTTTTGCAACTGCTCTCCAAGCTACGTGTGCCACAAGAGATTCATGATCACCAGCTCCAACTCCTCCCACGCTCTGGAGACCAGCAGAGAAATCACCACCAGCTCCCTTCTCTGCCAGGGACCAAAGGGCATCGTCTCTTCGGGCTTGCACTAGCTAAAGCTACATTGACATGAGAATAGGCCAACCTGTCTAAGTAGGTAACGATATTGGGACTCCTGTTGTCCCTCATGGCCAGGATTTCATTGGCAGCCAGCTCCTCGGACATCTCCTCCTCAAGCGACATGATCTTGATTGCCACCTGAAATGACATTGGCCACCGTTTACCTTGAGAAGACGCCCCCTGCTCGAGATCACAAGCAGCACGGAGTGAGTGCTGCTGCAATGAGGCAGCGGGCTGGGCCAAAGTGCCTTGTCACTCGACAGCAGAGCTTAGCAGAAGCACCAAAGGCCATCCCAAATGCATTCTGCCTCCTGAGCCTAGAGTGTACTTCAGAGGAACAGCCTCTGCTGCAGACATGGAGCTGCCACCCAAACCTCCAGGCAGGGCTCACAGCAGCGGGGAAAGCGCTCCGGAGCTGCAAAATGGCATGGGGCTGTTGGCACTTTACCTGTTGTCCGCTGCTGGTGTCAAGGGCTTTATAAACAGCTCCAAAGCCCCTGGAAAGACAAAAGCAGCAGAAAGAGCCCTTTATCCCTTGGCACTGAAATCAAGCCTAGGCAGCAGATCTCCCCAGGCTGCCTGCACGCCTTCCTTAGAAAACGCCTGGCTGCGGCGTCTCTTCGGCCAGCAGCACGTCGGCCCGTGAGCCCTCTGCCCTGCGGGGCAGCCTGTCCAAGGGAACACTAAGGTGCAGCATGAAGACCAAGGGCTGCTGGAAATCTCCAAGGCACACGCCCAGCCAGGTCATTTCCAAACCTAAGGGGAACTCTCCTCCTTGTGTGGGCATGCATGTATGTGTGTGTCAAAAGAGTGAGAACAATTAGAGTCAGAAGACTGTCCTTGAGAATCTGACATTTCTTGAGTGGCAAGGTGCTCTTTCAGGCCAGAAAGCGGCAGGGGCAGAGGGCTTCCCAGCTCCTGCTCCTCCTTGCTGCAAGCAAGACAATGCCAGCATCAACTTGTCTTTGATGAGGCCTTCGCATTGCTCTGACCCAGCAGTCCAGGCAGGCGACAGGAGGTAAAGCCAGAGCCTGACCGTGATTGGAGCTTGCCTGACTTCACGCTTGATATTGCACCAGCCAAAGACCTGGCCCACACTTTTGTAAAAGGAGCCGACACCACGCTTACCCTCGTCCCAGTTCTTCAAATGCCGTGTATTTGCTCATTGGCTGGCCCGGACTCACAATGCTCCCTGAAAGACAAAAGCAGCGCAGGGCGCTCGCTCGCACACAGAGACGCCGCTCCCCACACCCTCCCAAAGGCAGCCCCGCTGCCAGCAGCTCTGGGCCCTTTGCGGTCCCCTGGCTTCCAGCTGCTGAGACCAGCAAGTGGGAGGGCCATCTTCTCCACCTTTCATCAGGTGGCCTTTCCCAGAAGGCCTTTATTTCTTTCAAGCGCAGCATCCCATGCCATAAGCCAAAATGATGAGACCTTAAGAAGAGGGCCCTAAGAGGTCACCAAGGGCCTTTGCAGCCTCTGCAGTCACACCCACCATCACTGGCAGGTCCACTGCCAGGGCCACAAAGTGTCTGAGCCAGAGGAGGTGCAAGAACGGGAGCCCGAAAACAGCTGGGGCCAGAGAGCTCCCTGGGGCCTAGGCACTTGCTAGGTGCCAGCCTTCTGCTCAAGCAGAAACAATCTCTGCTTTTGTCTTTGGCACACAAGGCAGCCCAGGCCGAGCCAAGCCAGGCCCAGCCGCCCTCACAGGCAGCAGGAAGTCCCTGAGCGCTGCCGCGCTGCCTCAAAGCACAACAACAGCTTCTGCCGAGAGGCCTAAGCGCCTCTGAGACCGAGGGGCAACTTCTGGCACAGCCTACCCCCAGACACGCACACAACACACTGCTCTGGCAGACAAGAAATGCACCCGACTCACTCAGTGTCTTCCGGCCCTGCTCCTGCCTCTTCTCGGGCTGCTGGGCTGCGCTGCTGCAGGAAGTGCCAGCAGCGGGGGGCGAGCTGGCTGCTGCAGCCCACGCTGGTCCAGCGGCACCAGGTTGAATTGCAGAGCCTGTGTTGAGCTGGGACCAGAAAGGATTGCCCGTCAGAAGGGTGCCTGGCACACATGCCCCGCCCAGTGCACGGCCAAAGCAAGGCCTTGGGAAGGTGCTGTCAGCCACCCCCAGGCCTCTCCAGCTGGGGCGTTTCCCATGTCCCCTTCTCAAAGGCAACTTGGCAAAAGCCCAAAGGCTACTTGGATCCAGCCCCTCAGGGCCACCTCCATGCTCCATGTTTTCAGCTTTTCTGCAAGACATTGGCAACAAGGGATCGATGGGGCTGCCAAGATCCAGAAAGACATCAGAGCAGGGCCCCAGGGCCTTCTTGCTTTCCTCCTCCTGTCTTTCCCTGGGCAATGAAATCAGCCCGCAACTGGCATGCAGTGCTCTGCTCAGAAGCCCGCAGCATTGCCCTTCTCTGATCTGTTTCACAGATTGCCCCTCTCCATGGCAGCCTTTAGGGAGCGGCCCTTCGGAGACGCCTTCCTGCCCTGCCCAGACCCACCCGCCCTTCACAATGTAGGGCTGCCAAGGATTCTCCTCTCCAAAGGCTGCTCTGACCGGCTGGAAGTGAAGCACAGCCTGAAGCTAATTAGTCCATGGAGAGGGCAGGTCCCCTCCAGGGGCCAGTGTCTGCCAGGTCCCCTGCAAGGCCGGCAACTGCGTCTTTGGGCCGCTCCGTCCGCTGACCACAGGCAGCCTGCACTGACAATGGGCACACGGGGCTGACTCCTACACTGAGAATCATTGAATGCTGCCTCCTGTCTGATGCCGAGAGACATTCTCAGGCCCTCTCAGCATCCCAGCTTAAATGCCAAACTTCAGAACCCATTGGCCAGGGCTCGCTGGCTTGCCTGAAGCAGCACTAGGTCACGGCAGGCACACAGCCGCCCAGCATCTTCAGCCACGAGCAACAAGGGCTGCTCCAAAACTGGAAGCCTGGCCCTGCACCAAAGGCAGTGCCATGCTCAGCTGCCACTCACCGGCTCTGCAAGTTCAGGCTGTGCAGGGAAAGCAGCTGGAGGCTTGATGCTCCTTTGCTCCTCTTCAGCCTCTTCCTCAATGCCAGAGGCAGCCAGAGGAGCTGCTGGCCCTGCTGTTGAGGCCTGCAGACAGTCAGAAGTGAGAGAGATGGGCAAAAGGCGATCCCTCAGGAGCTGCTTTCTGTTGAGCTGGGAAAGGACCCAGAAGAAGGGGAAATGGAAGACTTTGATACAAGTGGGACTCTGAGTCATGAAAAGCCCAGGAAGTTGGCTGAATGAGGTGCTACTCCCATCTTGCTGTGCATTTGAGCTTCCCTGCTGCCTAGAAGCAGCAAGATGCCTTGGAGCTGTCCCATTTGCCTTTCATCTCTTGAAAGGCTCTTCCCTGCAAAATCAGCAAACAGCCAGTGCTCCCTTTGCTACTGCTGATGCCACGGGGCACTTGGCCTTTCTTTCAGCCTCCCACGCTGGCACTCCACACTGGACTGCAAGAGGCCAAGCTGGCAGAATTGCCGCCCCATTGTCACACGCCAGCAACGTCACAGCTTCCTTTGCCACTCACCAAAGGCCAGGCTTGCCTCCATCCGCGTGTCAGGTGACCTGCAGCCAGCAAGGGAAAAGGAACCAGAGGCCCTTAGAAAAGTGCCTGTGCTGGCCACTCCCGCAGCACAAGGCAGTCCCAACACAGAGCATTTCCCTTTCCCAACATGCCTCCCGGAGCAACAGCTCTTTCCCACAGCAGGCAAGAGAACAACAAGGACGCTAGAGTAGGCTCTGTCTACATTTGGGCCTCTTTTGCCAAGAGAGAAATAGAAAGACGCTGCTGGAAATGCCCCTTGCTCTTCAACACTCTCAGCTTCCCTTGTGCCCAACAGCTCAAGCAGCATTTTCCTCTTCTCTTTCTTCTCTTTCTTTTTCTTTTTAGATGTAGATTCTTTTAAATGGCATGCCCTAATTCCCATGCCTTGGCTGAAGATGGTAGCTCAGCAAAGCTTCCACAAAGGACCCTTTCCCTGTGGCAGCTCCCTGCTGAAGCAGCCCAGGAACAGCTGCTGGGCTCAGCAGCAAACCCTCCCTGCACTGGACTTTGTGCTGCATCGCCAAGGGAATCGCAGTCTTGGCACACCATCAAAGGATCAAGTCACGCAGCCAAGGCCTCTAAGGGGCAGAATTGGGAGCGAAAGGTGCTTTCCTTCGCTCCTGGAGAGAGCCACCGAGTTGCTAGCAGTACTTCTGAGCATCTCCCCTCCGAGTCTGCAATTAGCAGCTTGTCTTGCTTGAAGCAGCAAGAGGAGGAAATGACAGGCTCCAGTGCCGCGCACTCTCTCGGGGAGGGAAGGCAACCGCTGCAGGTTGCGGGGCAAATACTCTGCACCCGCCCCCCAGTACACAGATGCCCCCTTTTTAGCTGATGCTGCTGGCAGGACATTGACCAAAGCGGTGGCATCTTCATGGCCATTGTGTTCCCAAATAAACTCGGTCACTGCTGCGGCATAAAGAGCAGAGTGAAGCAAAAGCCGGGTGATGCCAGCCCCAGGAGAAACCTTTACTTACGAGTCAGCTGGGTCAGGTAGTAGCCAGAATAGACAACAGAAAAGACCGTGCAAACCGCGGCACAGACCTGCCCGATCATTTTGGCAGCGCTGTGCGGGTTTGCACACTGAATGCCAGCCAAGGCAAAGCCCAGACTCCTCTCGGGGTGCAGGCCGTCTGCTGAGAACTCCTTGAGCACAAGGATCCTCCTGCAGGGAGCGAGCAGAAGAGCCGCTCTGGACAAGCAGGCCTTGCGTGCACCGGGGCAACGCTGTGCTGACAGCACTGTGACGTGGCACCGCTCCCCTGACCTCACAATAGCAGCTGTTCTATGGCTTCCTTGTGCCCAGCAAGGCAACCTTCTGTACAGCTGATGCGAAAGAAAAGCCTGGGAAGTTCTCCTCACTCATAAAGCAGCAGAAAATGTCCTCCCAGTCCATAAGGCAGTGCTCAAGGCGTCCCAGGGGAACTCAGAAAATGGGCCAACCCAAGCGGCATCCAAGGAATCCAAGCAAACGCGCCTTTTGGTCCCAAAAGCTTTGACTGAAAGCAAAAGTCTGCTTCTTCTAGGTGGCATGGGAGCTGGTTCTGAAAAGTCTCACTTCTTCAATGACATTTAGGGGGAAAAAGAAGCAAAGATAATAAAGTTCCAGGAGTATTTTAGGCTGCAGTCACTTCTCGAGCACGCGGGTGCGTGCTGACCTGTGGAGGGGCTTGACAGCTGGCCTGCAAGCAAAGCTGAGTTCATAGAAGACATCCCAATTGATGGGTTTTGAGTGTATCCATAGCAAGGAAGAAGACAAGGCCGTCAGCATGGAAACCGATTAGTAAAGAGAGATGAAATTTTCGTAAGCTAGACTAGTGCCTAAGTAGATGTGTATACTTGCCTTATAAATTTCTGTAAAACTTTTGCCAATTCTATTGACGTTAATTGCTTTGCACCAATGGATATAAGAAGTTCTTGTGGTGTAGTCAGTGACTTAAGATCACGCTTTGTTAAGAGTGTAGAAGCTGGAGAACACGCAGAATAAAGAAAACTTTTTTCTTCTTGGACCCTGATCACGTGTGTATGTCACGTCCGGCCTAATGGTGACAGTTCCCCATCTCTGGATCAAGAGACAAGTATTGTCTGACAGGTAGCTTGTCAACAAACTGGGAAAGAATTGAGTACCTGGGCATGCAGATTTCTGAAGGGAGGAAAGAAAAGTGTTGACAAGAATAAGCCTGAGTTTTAAACGCCTGAAAGAGTCAAAAATAACACGTTGTGGGATATTGTGCCAGATGTTCCACAGAGTTAAAACCAACCACAACTCATTAGTATCTGGACTTCCTTGCCCACTATGCTTAGAAATGTTGCTTGAAGGCACTTTGTATCTAAAAAATCCAGTTCCTGTAGATGACTGTAGACGTAGATCAAAATCCTACCAAAAACTCCGTGTCAAAACGAGCAAGAGTGAGACTTTTGTCCTTGGCAGTAGCTTCCAGGTGCTCCTGGACATCGCCAGGCCTAGACACAACGATGTGTATTCGGCGGAGGGAGAGAAGCCTTATGCTTAGCTCTAACTGTGACCTTTGCTAGCAGATCTTACTAGCAGGTAAGAAATTCCATTTGTTCTGCTCTTAGCCAGAGCCAAGATGGGAATCCAAGTCTAGATCACAGGAGAAGATCACAGGAGCCTCAGCTTTTCCAGAGGAGGAAAAATACAAAGGCTAGTAAATTTGCCCTGGGTTGACAGGGGTTTTTTACAGATCCATAGACAAGTGATGAAGCTTAAAAGATGACAGCAGAGGAAAATCAACAGATATGCTGAAACTGAGTGAAGAGGAAGGAGACTTCAAATTAACTGAAAAGCTGCACCGAAAGCCTCTCTACTTTTTGCAGTTGCTTCAAGTTTAAAATGACAAACTCTAGCAGCACTTCCAACTTATTGTTCTTAATTCTAGATTAAAGACAATCAAAACTGTGTACTCCTGCTTAGAGTATGAAGTAAAGCACAGAAAGGCATTAGAGTAAGAAAAGTTGTGTTTAGAAGGCTGAGGCAGCCTTAGGGCTAGGAGGAATGGGGAGGCGTGGAAATCAGGCCTGTGGGCACCAGTCAAGGAGCATCCAGTCCCTGAGCGGTCCCTCACAGAGGGTATCCCAGCAAATGGAGTCCAAATGGAGCCACAGCTCGGTGGGAAAAGTGCCGGGCTGCTGAGCCGTGCTTAGCAGGGGCTCCTGCATCAAATTGCTCCCTGACAGGTGCGGTATGCTGTGTGTGTGTGCCCAACAGCTGGCAAGAGCAGGCTGGCCCAGATGTGGGAAAAGGCCAAGGAGGCAGCAGAGTGGGAATGGGGCTGTGCAGGAGGCCTGGTGGTTGCACACAGCCGTGGGGGATCAGGCTGGCCCAGATGGTCCCTGGGGCTCTGGGCTGAAAAGGGGGGAAAAGAGAAGCAGGGAGGAAGGGCCAGATGCCGCTATGAGAATGCCATTCCATCCCATAGGTGACATAGTGAGAGGAGGCTGGGAACAAAATGGTCATTCCTGCTGATCACCCTGACATCTTCACGACAAGAGGCCCAGAAAGGAGTGCACATCTGCCTCCTGGTGTTGTCCTGAATGTGAGCTCATTACCTGGCGTTCATTACCCGCAAGTCTGGCAGCTTCCCGCGGGCATTCCACGCTTCAGGCAAGCAAAGCTGCTTACCTCACTATGTTCTTTGGGCCTCTGAAGGGGACCGTCCACTTAGCTACAGCCTGGCAAGGAAGGGAGTCTTACAACACTCTGGATATTTTAGACTTTTATTCTCACTCGGCCTGAAACAAAGTATCCCCTCGCTACTTCTCCATCTTCATCCTTCTGTCCTGCAGGTGGCCTGTTCAGGCTGACAGCTTGGAGCGCCTGCAGGCTCCAGTTCGGCTGCAGCGCAGCTTTTCCTCTCACAGCTTAATTCTTATTATGACAATTCTTTCATTTCTACTTCAAAGATACCTCAGAGCTTGCCTAAATTAACAACACTCTATTCTAAGCTAAACAATCCTCTATTATCTAAGATATCTACGTTCCATAGCCCTTAAATGGTGATCCCTATATATCCTAGTTCTTTTAAACTTTCATCTCTTGGAGAAAGAAAAAACAACACAGCTTTAAATTGAACCTAGCACACACCTAACCAAACCTAACCTAACCTAACCTAACCTACCCTAACCTAACCTAACCTAACCTAACCTAACCTAACCTAACCTTACCTTACCTTACCTAACCTAACCAAACACCTAAACTGAGCAAATATGAAAAAAAATCACATTTCCTATCTATGGCACAGCTCCTCTTAATACTCAGGGGATGGCTGGAGCTCTGCCTAAAGATGACACATCCCCTTTTCCCTCCTCTGGGCTGGCGGAGCATAAGGGCCTCCTCAGGCGCAGGTGTCTCCTCTCCAGTCTTCCTGCACTTGCTTGGCTGAGATGATCAGAGCAGCCAGGCTGGAGGCAGGATCGCCTGAGGTCACAAAGGGATGCTGCCCAGAGGAAAAAAGAACAAAGAAAGGAACTCTTACTTTCCAGAATCCCATCCTCACGGGCTCAAGCAGGATTCCCTGGCTACCGGGAAGACACACAAAGAGCACCGAGGGCAGCATGTCCCCCTGCGCCTTGCTGTGCTGGGAGCTGCCTGCGCCACGTGGCCCACACTCTTCCTCATGCCTTCATGCAGGTGTCCTCAGCTGCCAGGGCTTTTTGCCCCTTTGCTTTTTCTTACCTGCAGGAGCTCCTGGGCAGACCAGCGCCTGTCCTCGTCAGCCTGCAGGCAGCAGCGGAGGAAGTCGCGCAGGAGAGCCGAGTGGTGCCTGGGGTTCTGCAGTTTTGGGGGCCCGTTCCTTTCTATCAGTTCAAAAACCTACAGCACACGGATGCAAGAGGACACTGCACCTGCTCCTTTGCTAGCCACAGCAGCTCTCTCCACACAGAGCCCTCTTGCTAAGCTGCACCTTACCCTGAGACGGGCTTCCCGCTCGTAAGGAGCTTCCCCTTCCACCATTTCCAGCCCCATGATGCCCAGGGACCAGATGTCCACTTTGGGGCCGTAGGCTTCTCCTCTCACCACCTCCGGCGCCATCCAGCTGGGAGTGCCGACGCTGGAGCTGCGCTTGCTGCGCTCAGGGCTGAGCTGAGCACAGAGGCCAAAGTCACCTGAGGCCAAAAACAAAGCCTGTCAAAGCCAGCTCCCACTGGCAAAGCGGCCAAAACCATTGCCCACTCCAAGCCTGACCAGGCCTTGCTGAATCTAGCTGAAAAAGCAGCTGAGCTCTCCTTCCACGTGCCTGGAGCCAGGCAAATAATGCATCGGCCACATCCACAACACCCTCACCATTCACGCACTGGCCAAGCGGCGCTTCTGCCCCAGTGGCAGTCACCGAAATGCAAGCGCACGGCAGGTGCTGGAAATGCTGCAGCCCAGCAGGGATACCCACCCAACTTGACAGATCCATCCATGCCCACAAGGACGTTGTTGCTTTTGATGTCTCTGTGGATGACTTGGCGGGAATGAAGGAAATGCAGTCCTTGCAGGCACTGAGAGAGAAAAAGGAGGGAGGGAAAGTTAACGTACAGGATCGGATTTCATCCCACCAGAAAGGAAAGAGCTCGACGGGACTGACGGCTTTCTCAGGGAATTGTGAGCGAGGGCGCAGCATCATGGTGCTGTCACGAAGAAGAGCTTGCTGCTTCAACACTCTTGGAAGTTTTTTCTCGATTTCCAAGCAAAGGCATCCAAGCTCCCAAAAGTTCCGCCGGCCTTGGGTAGGAAGCGCGTCACCTTTTGCTGGGAGGCGGCACGGCAAATATTTTTGGGGAAGCCTAGTGGCAGCAGAGGAGGAAGCAGCACCTAAGAGCTGTTCCAGAATCCGTCGCCATGCGGGCTGCAATGCTATCCTTTGCAGCTGAGGACGGCTCTTTGCCCTTAGCTTGAAATTCTGCCACCTGCATGGCAAGGAATATAGGACAGACAGACAGGCTCCAGGCAAACATTCCCAGGCAAAGCTGAGAAGAGGAAGCAAGTGAAACCAAGCGAGTGAGCCAGCACCAGCGCCAGAGGACACACAGGATGGAAGAGTGCAAGAACAGAGCCTGAGGAGTGCGGGCACAGCGGCAGACAGTTCACTTCCCATGCTCGCTCTTCTCCTGTGTGTGGTCAAGGCAGCAGCAGCAGCAGCAAAAGAAAGGTGAGAGCAAGAAATCCCAGCTGTCCTTAACCTCCAGCTGGCAAGCAGCATCCTGGGCAGGCTTGGGGAAGCACAAGCGGGATCCCTCACCTCCCGACAGACAGCGCCTATCTGTCCTTCCTCCGGGTACACCGCGCTGAGCACATCAAACAAGGTGCCGCCGTCCATGAACTCCATGGCCAGCCAGAGCTCCGCATCCACCAGGTAGCTGAAAGAAGAAAACCACGGCATGGAGAGACAGCAATGGGCACAGCCTCAGTCAGCCAGGCGCCCGAGCCAGGTTTTTGCAACTGCTCTCCAAGCTACGTGTGCCACAAGAGATTCATGATCACCAGCTCCAACTCCTCCCACGCTCTGGAGACCAGCAGAGAAATCACCACCAGCTCCCTTCTCTGCCAGGGACCAAAGGGCATCGTCTCTTCGGGCTTGCACTAGCTAAAGCTACATTGACATGAGAATAGGCCAACCTGTCTAAGTAGGTAACGATATTGGGACTCCTGTTGTCCCTCATGGCCAGGATTTCATTGGCAGCCAGCTCCTCGGACATCTCCTCCTCAAGCGACATGATCTTGATTGCCACCTGAAATGACATTGGCCACCGTTTACCTTGAGAAGACGCCCCCTGCTCGAGATCACAAGCAGCACGGAGCGAGTGCTGCTGCAATGAGGCAGCGGGCTGGGCCAAAGTGCCTTGTCACTCGACAGCAGAGCTTAGCAGAAGCACCAAAGGCCATCCCAAATGCATTCTGCCTCCTGAGCCTAGAGTGTACTTCAGAGGAACAGCCTCTGCTGCAGACATGGAGCTGCCACCCAAACCTCCAGGCAGGGCTCACAGCAGCGGGGAAAGCGCTCCGGAGCTGCAAAATGGCATGGGGCTGTTGGCACTTTACCTGTTGTCCGCTGCTGGTGTCAAGGGCTTTATAAACAGCTCCAAAGCCCCTGGAAAGACAAAAGCAGCAGAAAGAGCCCTTTATCCCTTGGCACTGAAATCAAGCCTAGGCAGCAGATCTCCCCAGGCTGCCTGCACGCCTTCCTTAGAAAACGCCTGGCTGCGGCGTCTCTTCGGCCAGCAGCACGTCGGCCCGTGAGCCCTCTGCCCTGCGGGGCAGCCTGTCCAAGGGAACACTAAGGTGCAGCATGAAGACCAAGGGCTGCTGGAAATCTCCAAGGCACACGCCCAGCCAGGTCATTTCCAAACCTAAGGGGAACTCTCCTCCTTGTGTGGGCATGCATGTATGTGTGTGTCAAAAGAGTGAGAACAATTAGAGTCAGAAGACTGTCCTTGAGAATCTGACATTTCTTGAGTGGCAAGGTGCTCTTTCAGGCCAGAAAGCGGCAGGGGCAGAGGGCTTCCCAGCTCCTGCTCCTCCTTGCTGCAAGCAAGACAATGCCAGCATCAAC
This sequence comes from Molothrus aeneus, assembly GCF_037042795.1. Classification (NCBI taxonomy): domain Eukaryota; kingdom Metazoa; phylum Chordata; class Aves; order Passeriformes; family Icteridae; genus Molothrus; species Molothrus aeneus. Next base: position 970,810 of record NW_027099068.1, on the reverse strand, counting down.
GTGTCTTTGATGAGGCCTTCGCATTGCTCTGACCCAGCAGTCCAGGCAGGCGACAGGAGGTAAAGCCAGAGCCTGACCGTGATTGGAGCTTGCCTGACTTCACGCTTGATATTGCACCAGCCAAAGACCTGGCCCACACTTTTGTAAAAGGAGCCGACACCACGCTTACCCTCGTCCCAGTTCTTCAAATGCCGTGTATTTGCTCATTGGCTGGCCCGGACTCACAATGCTCCCTGAAAGACAAAAGCAGCGCAGGGCGCTCGCTCGCACACAGAGACGCCGCTCCCCACACCCTCCCAAAGGCAGCCCCGCTGCCAGCAGCTCTGGGCCCTTTGCGGTCCCCTGGCTTCCAGCTGCTGAGACCAGCAAGTGGGAGGGCCATCTTCTCCACCTTTCATCAGGTGGCCTTTCCCAGAAGGCCTTTATTTCTTTCAAGCGCAGCATCCCATGCCATAAGCCAAAATGATGAGACCTTAAGAAGAGGGCCCTAAGAGGTCACCAAGGGCCTTTGCAGCCTCTGCAGTCACACCCACCATCACTGGCAGGTCCACTGCCAGGGCCACAAAGTGTCTGAGCCAGAGGAGGTGCAAGAACGGGAGCCCGAAAACAGCTGGGGCCAGAGAGCTCCCTGGGGCCTAGGCACTTGCTAGGTGCCAGCCTTCTGCTCAAGCAGAAACAATCTCTGCTTTTGTCTTTGGCACACAAGGCAGCCCAGGCCGAGCCAAGCCAGGCCCAGCCGCCCTCACAGGCAGCAGGAAGTCCCTGAGCGCTGCCGCGCTGCCTCAAAGCACAACAACAGCTTCTGCCGAGAGGCCTAAGCGCCTCTGAGACCGAGGGGCAACTTCTGGCACAGCCTACCCCCAGACACGCACACAACACACTGCTCTGGCAGACAAGAAATGCACCCGACTCACTCAGTGTCTTCCGGCCCTGCTCCTGCCTCTTCTCGGGCTGCTGGGCTGCGCTGCTGCAGGAAGTGCCAGCAGCGGGGGGCGAGCTGGCTGCTGCAGCCCACGCTGGTCCAGCGGCACCAGGTTGAATTGCAGAGCCTGTGTTGAGCTGGGACCAGAAAGGATTGCCCGTCAGAAGGGTGCCTGGCACACATGCCCCGCCCAGTGCACGGCCAAAGCAAGGCCTTGGGAAGGTGCTGTCAGCCACCCCCAGGCCTCTCCAGCTGGGGCGTTTCCCATGTCCCCTTCTCAAAGGCAACTTGGCAAAAGCCCAAAGGCTACTTGGATCCAGCCCCTCAGGGCCACCTCCATGCTCCATGTTTTCAGCTTTTCTGCAAGACATTGGCAACAAGGGATCGATGGGGCTGCCAAGATCCAGAAAGACATCAGAGCAGGGCCCCAGGGCCTTCTTGCTTTCCTCCTCCTGTCTTTCCCTGGGCAATGAAATCAGCCCGCAACTGGCATGCAGTGGTCTGCTCAGAAGCCCGCAGCATTGCCCTTCTCTGATCTGTTTCACAGATTGCCCCTCTCCATGGCAGCCTTTAGGGAGCGGCCCTTCGGAGACGCCTTCCTGCCCTGCCCAGACCCACCCGCCCTTCACAATGTAGGGCTGCCAAGGATTCTCCTCTCCAAAGGCTGCTCTGACCGGCTGGAAGTGAAGCACAGCCTGAAGCTAATTAGTCCATGGAGAGGGCAGGTCCCCTCCAGGGGCCAGTGTCTGCCAGGTCCCCTGCAAGGCCGGCAACTGCGTCTTTGGGCCGCTCCGTCCGCTGACCACAGGCAGCCTGCACTGACAATGGGCACACGGGGCTGACTCCTACACTGAGAATCATTGAATGCTGCCTCCTGTCTGATGCCGAGAGACATTCTCAGGCCCTCTCAGCATCCCAGCTTAAATGCCAAACTTCAGAACCCATTGGCCAGGGCTCGCTGGCTTGCCTGAAGCAGCACTAGGTCACGGCAGGCACACAGCCGCCCAGCATCTTCAGCCACGAGCAACAAGGGCTGCTCCAAAACTGGAAGCCTGGCCCTGCACCAAAGGCAGTGCCATGCTCAGCTGCCACTCACCGGCTCTGCAAGTTCAGGCTGTGCAGGGAAAGCAGCTGGAGGCTTGATGCTCCTTTGCTCCTCTTCAGCCTCTTCCTCAATGCCAGAGGCAGCCAGAGGAGCTGCTGACCCTGCTGTTGAGGCCTGCAGACAGTCAGAAGTGAGAGAGATGGGCAAAAGGCGATCCCTCAGGAGCTGCTTTCTGTTGAGCTGGGAAAGGACCCAGAAGAAGGGGAAATGGAAGACTTTGATACAAGTGGGACTCTGAGTCATGAAAAGCCCAGGAAGTTGGCTGAATGAGGTGCTACTCCCATCTTGCTGTGCATTTGAGCTTCCCTGCTGCCTAGAAGCAGCAAGATGCCTTGGAGCTGTCCCATTTGCCTTTCATCTCTTGAAAGGCTCTTCCCTGCAAAATCAGCAAACAGCCAGTGCTCCCTTTGCTACTGCTGATGCCACGGGGCACTTGGCCTTTCTTTCAGCCTCCCACGCTGGCACTCCACACTGGACTGCAAGAGGCCAAGCTGGCAGAATTGCCGCCCCATTGTCACACGCCAGCAACGTCACAGCTTCCTTTGCCACTCACCAAAGGCCAGGCTTGCCTCCATCCGCGTGTCAGGTGACCTGCAGCCAGCAAGGGAAAAGGAACCAGAGGCCCTTAGAAAAGTGCCTGTGCTGGCCACTCCCGCAGCACAAGGCAGTCCCAACACAGAGCATTTCCCTTTCCCAACATGCCTCCCGGAGCAACAGCTCTTTCCCACAGCAGGCAAGAGAACAACAAGGACGCTAGAGTAGGCTCTGTCTACATTTGGGCCTCTTTTGCCAAGAGAGAAATAGAAAGACGCTGCTGGAAATGCCCCTTGCTCTTCAACACTCTCAGCTTCCCTTGTGCCCAACAGCTCAAGCAGCATTTTCCTCTTCTCTTTCTTCTCTTTCTTTTTCTTTTTAGATGTAGATTCTTTTAAATGGCATGCCCTAATTCCCATGCCTTGGCTGAAGATGGTAGCTCAGCAAAGCTTCCACAAAGGACCCTTTCCCTGTGGCAGCTCCCTGCTGAAGCAGCCCAGGAACAGCTGCTGGGCTCAGCAGCAAACCCTCCCTGCACTGGACTTTGTGCTGCATCGCCAAGGGAATCGCAGTCTTGGCACACCATCAAAGGATCAAGTCACGCAGCCAAGGCCTCTAAGGGGCAGAATTGGGAGCGAAAGGTGCTTTCCTTCGCTCCTGGAGAGAGCCACCGAGTTGCTAGCAGTACTTCTGAGCATCTCCCCTCCGAGTCTGCAATTAGCAGCTTGTCTTGCTTGAAGCAGCAAGAGGAGGAAATGACAGGCTCCAGTGCCGCGCACTCTCTCGGGGAGGGAAGGCAACCGCTGCAGGTTGCGGGGCAAATACTCTGCACCCGCCCCCCAGTACACAGATGCCCCCTTTTTAGCTGATGCTGCTGGCAGGACATTGACCAAAGCGGTGGCATCTTCATGGCCATTGTGTTCCCAAATAAACTCGGTCACTGCTGCGGCATAAAGAGCAGAGTGAAGCAAAAGCCGGGTGATGCCAGCCCCAGGAGAAACCTTTACTTACGAGTCAGCTGGGTCAGGTAGTAGCCAGAATAGACAACAGAAAAGACCGTGCAAACCGCGGCACAGACCTGCCCGATCATTTTGGCAGCGCTGTGCGGGTTTGCACACTGAATGCCAGCCAAGGCAAAGCCCAGACTCCTCTCGGGGTGCAGGCCGTCTGCTGAGAACTCCTTGAGCACAAGGATCCTCCTGCAGGGAGCGAGCAGAAGAGCCGCTCTGGACAAGCAGGCCTTGCGTGCACCGGGGCAACGCTGTGCTGACAGCACTGTGACGTGGCACCGCTCCCCTGACCTCACAATAGCAGCTGTTCTATGGCTTCCTTGTGCCCAGCAAGGCAACCTTCTGTACAGCTGATGCGAAAGAAAAGCCTGGGAAGTTCTCCTCACTCATAAAGCAGCAGAAAATGTCCTCCCAGTCCATAAGGCAGTGCTCAAGGCGTCCCAGGGGAACTCAGAAAATGGGCCAACCCAAGCGGCATCCAAGGAATCCAAGCAAACGCGCCTTTTGGTCCCAAAAGCTTTGACTGAAAGCAAAAGTCTGCTTCTTCTAGGTGGCATGGGAGCTGGTTCTGAAAAGTCTCACTTCTTCAATGACATTTAGGGGGAAAAAGAAGCAAAGATAATAAAGTTCCAGGAGTATTTTAGGCTGCAGTCACTTCTCGAGCACGCGGGTGCGTGCTGACCTATGGAGGGGCTTGACAGCTGGCCTGCAAGCAAAGCTGAGTTCATAGAAGACATCCCAATTGATGGGTTTTGAGTGTATCCATAGCAAGGAAGAAGACAAGGCCGTCAGCATGGAAACCGATTAGTAAAGAGAGATGAAATTTTCGTAAGCTAGACTAGTGCCTAAGTAGATGTGTATACTTGCCTTATAAATTTCTGTAAAACTTTTGCCAATTCTATTGACGTTAATTGCTTTGCACCAATGGATATAAGAAGTTCTTGTGGTGTAGTCAGTGACTTAAGATCACGCTTTGTTAAGAGTGTAGAAGCTGGAGAACACGCAGAATAAAGAAAACTTTTTTCTTCTTGGACCCTGATCACGTGTGTATGTCACGTCCGGCCTAATGGTGACAGTTCCCCATCTCTGGATCAAGAGACAAGTATTGTCTGACAGGTAGCTTGTCAACAAACTGGGAAAGAATTGAGTACCTGGGCATGCAGATTTCTGAAGGGAGGAAAGAAAAGTGTTGACAAGAATAAGCCTGAGTTTTAAACGCCTGAAAGAGTCAAAAATAACACGTTGTGGGATATTGTGCCAGATGTTCCACAGAGTTAAAACCAACCACAACTCATTAGTATCTGGACTTCCTTGCCCACTATGCTTAGAAATGTTGCTTGAAGGCACTTTGTATCTAAAAAATCCAGTTCCTGTAGATGACTGTAGACGTAGATCAAAATCCTACCAAAAACTCCGTGTCAAAACGAGCAAGAGTGAGACTTTTGTCCTTGGCAGTAGCTTCCAGGTGCTCCTGGACATCGCCAGGCCTAGACACAACGATGTGTATTCGGCGGAGGGAGAGAAGCCTTATGCTTAGCTCTAACTGTGACCTTTGCTAGCAGATCTTACTAGCAGGTAAGAAATTCCATTTGTTCTGCTCTTAGCCAGAGCCAAGATGGGAATCCAAGTCTAGATCACAGGAGAAGATCACAGGAGCCTCAGCTTTTCCAGAGGAGGAAAAATACAAAGGCTAGTAAATTTGCCCTGGGTTGACAGGGGTTTTTTACAGATCCATAGACAAGTGATGAAGCTTAAAAGATGACAGCAGAGGAAAATCAACAGATATGCTGAAACTGAGTGAAGAGGAAGGAGACTTCAAATTAACTGAAAAGCTGCACCGAAAGCCTCTCTACTTTTTGCAGTTGCTTCAAGTTTAAAATGACAAACTCTAGCAGCACTTCCAACTTATTGTTCTTAATTCTAGATTAAAGACAATCAAAACTGTGTACTCCTGCTTAGAGTATGAAGTAAAGCACAGAAAGGCATTAGAGTAAGAAAAGTTGTGTTTAGAAGGCTGAGGCAGCCTTAGGGCTAGGAGGAATGGGGAGGCGTGGAAATCAGGCCTGTGGGCACCAGTCAAGGAGCATCCAGTCCCTGAGCGGTCCCTCACAGAGGGTATCCCAGCAGATGGAGTCCAAATGGAGCCACAGCTCGGTGGGAAAAGTGCCGGGCTGCTGAGCCGTGCTTAGCAGGGGCTCCTGCATCAAATTGCTCCCTGACAGGTGCGGTATGCTGTGTGTGTGTGCCCAACAGCTGGCAAGAGCAGGCTGGCCCAGATGTGGGAAAAGGCCAAGGAGGCAGCAGAGTGGGAATGGGGCTGTGCAGGAGGCCTGGTGGTTGCACACAGCCGTGGGGGATCAGGCTGGCCCAGATGGTCCCTGGGGCTCTGGGCTGAAAAGGGGGGAAAAGAGAAGCAGGGAGGAAGGGCCAGATGCCGCTATGAGAATGCCATTCCATCCCATAGGTGACATAGTGAGAGGAGGCTGGGAACAAAATGGTCATTCCTGCTGATCACCCTGACATCTTCACGACAAGAGGCCCAGAAAGGAGTGCACATCTGCCTCCTGGTGTTGTCCTGAATGTGAGCTCATTACCTGGCGTTCATTACCCGCAAGTCTGGCAGCTTCCCGCGGGCATTCCACGCTTCAGGCAAGCAAAGCTGCTTACCTCACTATGTTCTTTGGGCCTCTGAAGGGGACCGTCCACTTAGCTACAGCCTGGCAAGGAAGGGAGTCTTACAACACTCTGGATATTTTAGACTTTTATTCTCACTCGGCCTGAAACAAAGTATCCCCTCGCTACTTCTCCATCTTCATCCTTCTGTCCTGCAGGTGGCCTGTTCAGGCTGACAGCTTGGAGCGCCTGCAGGCTCCAGTTCGGCTGCAGCGCAGCTTTTCCTCTCACAGCTTAATTCTTATTATGACAATTCTTTCATTTCTACTTCAAAGATACCTCAGAGCTTGCCTAAATTAACAACACTCTATTCTAAGCTAAACAATCCTCTATTATCTAAGATATCTACGTTCCATAGCCCTTAAATGGTGATCCCTATATATCCTAGTTCTTTTAAACTTTCATCTCTTGGAGAAAGAAAAAACAACTCAGCTTTAAATTGAACCTAGCACACACCTAACCAAACCTAACCTAACCTAACCTACCCTAACCTAACCTAACCTAACCTAACCTTACCTTACCTAACCTAACCAAACACCTAAACTGAGCAAATACGAAAAAAAATCACATTTCCTATCTATGGCACAGCTCCTCTTAATACTCAGGGGATGGCTGGAGCTCTGCCTAAAGATGACACATCCCCTTTTCCCTCCTCTGGGCTGGCGGAGCATAAGGGCCTCCTCAGGCGCAGGTGTCTCCTCTCCAGTCTTCCTGCACTTGCTTGGCTGAGATGATCAGAGCAGCCAGGCTGGAGGCAGGATCGCCTGAGGTGACAAAGGGATGCTGCCCAGAGGAAAAAGAACAAAGAAAGGAACTCTTACTTTCCAGGATCCCATCCTCACGGGCTCAAGCAGGATTCCCTGGCTACCAGGAAGACACACAAAGAGCACCGAGGGCAGCATGTCCCCCTGCGCCTTGCTGTGCTGGGAGCTGCCTGCGCCACGTGGCCCACACTCCTCCTCATGCCTTCAAGCAGGTGTCCTCAGCTGCCAGGGCTTTTTGCCCCTTTGCTTTTTCTTACCTGCAGGAGCTCCTGGGCAGACCAGCGCCTGTCCTCGTCAGCCTGCAGGCAGCAGCGGAGGAAGTCGCGCAGGAGAGCCGAGTGGTGCCTGGGGTTCTGCAGTTTTGGGGGCCCGTTCCTTTCTATCAGTTCAAAAACCTACAGCACACGGATGCAAGAGGACACTGCACCTGCTCCTTTGCTAGCCACAGCAGCTCTCTCCACACAGAGCCCTCTTGCTAAGCTGCACCTTACCCTGAGACGGGCTTCCCGCTCGTAAGGAGCTTCCCCTTCCACCATTTCCAGCCCCATGATGCCCAGGGACCAGATGTCCACTTTGGGGCCGTAGGCTTCTCCTCTCACCACCTCCGGCGCCATCCAGCTGGGAGTGCCGACGCTGGAGCTGCGCTTGCTGCGCTCAGGGCTGAGCTGAGCACAGAGGCCAAAGTCACCTGAGGCCAAAAACAAAGCCTGTCAAAGCCAGCTCCCACTGGCAAAGCGGCCAAAACCATTGCCCACTCCAAGCCTGACCAGGCCTTGCTGAATCTAGCTGAAAAAGCAGCTGAGCTCTCCTTCCACGTGCCTGGAGCCAGGCAAATAATGCATCGGCCACATCCACAACACCCTCACCATTCACGCACTGGCCAAGCGGCGCTTCTGCCCCAGTGGCAGTCACCGAAATGCAAGCGCACGGCAGGTGCTGGAAATGCTGCAGCCCAGCAGGGATACCCACCCAACTTGACAGATCCATCCATGCCCACAAGGACGTTGTTGCTTTTGATGTCTCTGTGGATGACTTGGCGGGAATGAAGGAAATGCAGTCCTTGCAGGCACTGAGAGAGAAAAAGGAGGGAGGGAAAGTTAACGTACAGGATCGGATTTCATCCCACCAGAAAGGAAAGAGCTCGACGGGACTGACGGCTTTCTCAGGGAATTGTGAGCGAGGGCGCAGCATCATGGTGCTGTCACGAAGAAGAGCTTGCTGCTTCAACACTCTTGGAAGTTTTTTCTCGATTTCCAAGCAAAGGCATCCAAGCTCCCAAAAGTTCCGCCGGCCTTGGGTAGGAAGCGCGTCACCTTTTGCTGGGAGGCGGCACGGCAAATATTTTTGGGGAAGCCTAGTGGCAGCAGAGGAGGAAGCAGCACCTAAGAGCTGTTCCAGAATCCGTCGCCATGCGGGCTGCAATGCTATCCTTTGCAGCTGAGGACGGCTCTTTGCCCTTAGCTTGAAATTCTGCCACCTGCATGGCAAGGAATATAGGACAGACAGACAGGCTCCAGGCAAACATTCCCAGGCAAAGCTGAGAAGAGGAAGCAAGTGAAACCAAGCGAGTGAGCCAGCACCAGCGCCAGAGGACACACAGGATGGAAGAGTGCAAGAACAGAGCCTGAGGAGTGCGGGCACAGCGGCAGGCAGTTCACTTCCCATGCTCGCTCTTCTCCTATGTGTGTGGTGAGAAGAGCAGCAGCAGCAGCAGCAGCAAAAGAAAGGTGAGAGCAAGAAATCCCAGCTGTCCTTAACCTCCAGCTGGCAAGCAGCATCCTGGGCAGGCTTGGGGAAGCACAAGCGGGATCCCTCACCTCCCGACAGACAGCGCCTATCTGTCCTTCCTCCGGGTACACCGCGCTGAGCACATCAAACAAGGTGCCGCCGTCCATGAACTCCATGGCCAGCCAGAGCTCCGCATCCACCAGGTAGCTGAAAGAAGAAAACCACGGCATGGAGAGACAGCAATGGGCACAGCCTCAGTCAGCCAGGGGCCCGAGCCAGGTTTTTGCAACTGCTCTCCAAGCTACGTGTGCCACAAGAGATTCATGATCACCAGCTCCAACTCCTCCCACGCTCTGGAGACCAGCAGAGAAATCACCACCAGCTCCCTTCTCTGCCAGGGACCAAAGGGCATCGTCTCTTCGGGCTTGCACTAGCTAAAGCTACATTGACATGAGAATAGGCCAACCTGTCTAAGTAGGTAACGATATTGGGACTCCTGTTGTCCCTCATGGCCAGGATTTCATTGGCAGCCAGCTCCTCGGACATCTCCTCCTCAAGCGACATGATCTTGATTGCCACCTGAAATGACATTGGCCACCGTTTACCTTGAGAAGACGCCCCCTGCTCGAGATCACAAGCAGCACGGAGTGAGTGCTGCTGCAATGAGGCAGCGGGCTGGGCCAAAGTGCCTTGTCACTCGACAGCAGAGCTTAGCAGAAGCACCAAAGGCCATCCCAAATGCATTCTGCCTCCTGAGCCTAGAGTGTACTTCAGAGGAACAGCCTCTGCTGCAGACATGGAGCTGCCACCCAAACCTCCAGGCAGGGCTCACAGCAGCGGGGAAAGCGCTCCGGAGCTGCAAAATGGCATGGGGCTGTTGGCACTTTACCTGTTGTCCGCTGCTGGTGTCAAGGGCTTTATAAACAGCTCCAAAGCCCCTGGAAAGACAAAAGCAGCAGAAAGAGCCCTTTATCCCTTGGCACTGAAATCAAGCCTAGGCAGCAGATCTCCCCAGGCTGCCTGCACGCCTTCCTTAGAAAACACCTGGCTGCGGCGTCTCTTCGGCCAGCAGCACGTCGGCCCGTGAGCCCTCTGCCCTGCGGGGCAGCCTGTCCAAGGGAACACTAAGGTGCAGCATGAAGACCAAGGGCTGCTGGAAATCTCCAAGGCACACGCCCAGCCAGGTCATTTCCAAACCTAAGGGGAACTCTCCTCCTTGTGTGGGCATGCATGTATGTGTGTGTCAAAAGAGTGAGAACAATTAGAGTCAGAAGACTGTCCTTGAGAATCTGACATTTCTTGAGTGGCAAGGTGCTCTTTCAGGCCAGAAAGCGGCAGGGGCAGAGGGCTTCCCAGCTCCTGCTCCTCCTTGCTGCAAGCAAGACAATGCCAGCATCAACTTGTCTTTGATGAGGCCTTCGCATTGCTCTGACCCAGCAGTCCAGGCAGGCGACAGGAGGTAAAGCCAGAGCCTGACCGTGATTGGAGCTTGCCTGACTTCACGCTTGATATTGCACCAGCCAAAGACCTGGCCCACACTTTTGTAAAAGGAGCCGACACCACGCTTACCCTCGTCCCAGTTCTTCAAATGCCGTGTATTTGCTCATTGGCTGGCCCGGACTCACAATGCTCCCTGAAAGACAAAAGCAGCGCAGGGCGCTCGCTCGCACACAGAGACGCCGCTCCCCACACCCTCCCAAAGGCAGCCCCGCTGCCAGCAGCTCTGGGCCCTTTGCGGTCCCCTGGCTTCCAGCTGCTGAGACCAGCAAGTGGGAGGGCCATCTTCTCCACCTTTCATCAGGTGGCCTTTCCCAGAAGGCCTTTATTTCTTTCAAGCGCAGCATCCCATGCCATAAGCCAAAATGATGAGACCTTAAGAAGAGGGCCCTAAGAGGTCACCAAGGGCCTTTGCAGCCTCTGCAGTCACACCCACCATCACTGGCAGGTCCACTGCCAGGGCCACAAAGTGTCTGAGCCAGAGGAGGTGCAAGAACGGGAGCCCGAAAACAGCTGGGGCCAGAGAGCTCCCTGGGGCCTAGGCACTTGCTAGGTGCCAGCCTTCTGCTCAAGCAGAAACAATCTCTGCTTTTGTCTTTGGCACACAAGGCAGCCCAGGCCGAGCCAAGCCAGGCCCAGCCGCCCTCACAGGCAGCAGGAAGTCCCTGAGCGCTGCCGCGCTGCCTCAAAGCACAACAACAGCTTCTGCCGAGAGGCCTAAGCGCCTCTGAGACCGAGGGGCAACTTCTGGCACAGCCTACCCCCAGACACGCACACAACACACTGCTCTGGCAGACAAGAAATGCACCCGACTCACTCAGTGTCTTCCGGCCCTGCTCCTGCCTCTTCTCGGGCTGCTGGGCTGCGCTGCTGCAGGAAGTGCCAGCAGCGGGGGGCGAGCTGGCTGCTGCAGCCCACGCTGGTCCAGCGGCACCAGGTTGAATTGCAGAGCCTGTGTTGAGCTGGGACCAGAAAGGATTGCCCGTCAGAAGGGTGCCTGGCACACATGCCCCGCCCAGTGCACGGCCAAAGCAAGGCCTTGGGAAGGTGCTGTCAGCCACCCCCAGGCCTCTCCAGCTGGGGCGTTTCCCATGTCCCCTTCTCAAAGGCAACTTGGCAAAAGCCCAAAGGCTACTTGGATCCAGCCCCTCAGGGCCACCTCCATGCTCCATGTTTTCAGCTTTTCTGCAAGACATTGGCAACAAGGGATCGATGGGGCTGCCAAGATCCAGAAAGACATCAGAGCAGGGCCCCAGGGCCTTCTTGCTTTCCTCCTCCTGTCTTTCCCTGGGCAATGAAATCAGCCCGCAACTGGCATGCAGTGGTCTGCTCAGAAGCCCGCAGCATTGCCCTTCTCTGATCTGTTTCACAGATTGCCCCTCTCCATGGCAGCCTTTAGGGAGCGGCCCTTCGGAGACGCCTTCCTGCCCTGCCCAGACCCACCCGCCCTTCACAATGTAGGGCAGCCAAGGATTCTCCTCTCCAAAGGCTGCTCTGACCGGCTGGAAGTGAAGCACAGCCTGAAGCTAATTAGTCCATGGAGAGGGCAGGTCCCCTCCAGGGGCCAGTGTCTGCCAGGTCCCCTGCAAGGCCGGCAACTGCGTCTTTGGGCCGCTCCGTCCGCTGACCACAGGCAGCCTGCACTGACAATGGGCACACGGGGCTGACTCCTACACTGAGAATCATTGAATGCTGCCTCCTGTCTGATGCCGAGAGACATTCTCAGGCCCTCTCAGCATCCCAGCTTAAATGCCAAACTTCAGAACCCATTGGCCAGGGCTCGCTGGCTTGCCTGAAGCAGCACTAGGTCACGGCAGGCACACAGCCGCCCAGCATCTTCAGCCACGAGCAACAAGGGCTGCTCCAAAACTGGAAGCCTGGCCCTGCACCAAAGGCAGTGCCATGCTCAGCTGCCACTCACCGGCTCTGCAAGTTCAGGCTGTGCAGGGAAAGCAGCTGGAGGCTTGATGCTCCTTTGCTCCTCTTCAGCCTCTTCCTCAATGCCAGAGGCAGCCAGAGGAGCTGCTGACCCTGCTGTTGAGGCCTGCAGACAGTCAGAAGTGAGAGAGATGGGCAAAAGGCGATCCCTCAGGAGCTGCTTTCTGTTGAGCTGGGAAAGGACCCAGAAGAAGGGGAAATGGAAGACTTTGATACAAGTGGGACTCTGAGTCATGAAAAGCCCAGGAAGTTGGCTGAATGAGGTGCTACTCCCATCTTGCTGTGCATTTGAGCTTCCCTGCTGCCTAGAAGCAGCAAGATGCCTTGGAGCTGTCCCATTTGCCTTTCATCTCTTGAAAGGCTCTTCCCTGCAAAATCAGCAAACAGCCAGTGCTCCCTTTGCTACTGCTGATGCCACGGGGCACTTGGCCTTTCTTTCAGCCTCCCACGCTGGCACTCCACACTGGACTGCAAGAGGCCAAGCTGGCAGAATTGCCGCCCCATTGTCACACGCCAGCAACGTCACAGCTTCCTTTGCCACTCACCAAAGGCCAGGCTTGCCTCCATCCGCGTGTCAGGTGACCTGCAGCCAGCAAGGGAAAAGGAACCAGAGGCCCTTAGAAAAGTGCCTGTGCTGGCCACTCCCGCAGCACAAGGCAGTCCCAACACAGAGCATTTCCCTTTCCCAACATGCCTCCCGGAGCAACAGCTCTTTCCCACAGCAGGCAAGAGAACAACAAGGACGCTAGAGTAGGCTCTGTCTACATTTGGGCCTCTTTTGCCAAGAGAGAAATAGAAAGACGCTGCTGGAAATGCCCCTTGCTCTTCAACACTCTCAGCTTCCCTTGTGCCCAACAGCTCAAGCAGCATTTTCCTCTTCTCTTTCTTCTCTTTCTTTTTCTTTTTAGATGTAGATTCTTTTAAATGGCATGCCCTAATTCCCATGCCTTGGCTGAAGATGGTAGCTCAGCAAAGCTTCCACAAAGGGCCCCTTCCCTGTGGCAGCTCCCTGCTGAAGCAGCCCAGGAACAGCTGCTGGGCTCAGCAGCAAACCCTCCCTGCACTGGACTTTGTGCTGCATCGCCAAGGGAATCGCAGTCTTGGCACACCATCAAAGGGTCAAGTCACGCAGCCAAGGCCTCTAAGGGGCAGAATTGGGAGCGAAAGGTGCTTTCCTTCGCTCCTGGAGAGAGCCACCGAGTTGCTAGCAGTACTTCTGAGCATCTCCCCTCCGAGTCTGCAATTAGCAGCTTGTCTTGCTTGAAGCAGCAAGAGGAGGAAATGACAGGCTCCAGTGCCGCGCACTCTCTCGGGGAGGGAAGGCAACCGCTGCAGGTTGCGGGGCAAATACTCTGCACCCGCCCCCCAGTACACAGATGCCCCCTTTTTAGCTGATGCTGCTGGCAGGACATTGACCAAAGCGGTGGCATCTTCATGGCCATTGTGTTCCCAAATAAACTCGGTCACTGCTGCGGCATAAAGAGCAGAGTGAAGCAAAAGCCGGGTGATGCCAGCCCCAGGAGAAACCTTTACTTACGAGTCAGCTGGGTCAGGTAGTAGCCAGAATAGACAACAGAAAAGACCGTGCAAACCGCGGCACAGACCTGCCCGATCATTTTGGCAGCGCTGTGCGGGTTTGCACACTGAATGCCAGCCAAGGCAAAGCCCAGACTCCTCTCGGGGTGCAGGCCGTCTGCTGAGAACTCCTTGAGCACAAGGATCCTCCTGCAGGGAGCGAGCAGAAGAGCCGCTCTGGACAAGCAGGCCTTGCGTGCACCGGGGCAACGCTGTGCTGACAGCACTGTGACGTGGCACCGCTCCCCTGACCTCACAATAGCAGCTGTTCTATGGCTTCCTTGTGCCCAGCAAGGCAACCTTCTGTACAGCTGATGCGAAAGAAAAGCCTGGGAAGTTCTCCTCACTCATAAAGCAGCAGAAAATGTCCTCCCAGTCCATAAGGCAGTGCTCAAGGCGTCCCAGGGGAACTCAGAAAATGGGCCAACCCAAGCGGCATCCAAGGAATCCAAGCAAACGCGCCTTTTGGTCCCAAAAGCTTTGACTGAAAGCAAAAGTCTGCTTCTTCTAGGTGGCATGGGAGCTGGTTCTGAAAAGTCTCACTTCTTCAATGACATTTAGGGGGAAAAAGAAGCAAAGATAATAAAGTTCCAGGAGTATTTTAGGCTGCAGTCACTTCTCGAGCACGCGGGTGCGTGCTGACCTATGGAGGGGCTTGACAGCTGGCCTGCAAGCAAAGCTGAGTTCATAGAAGACATCCCAATTGATGGGTTTTGAGTGTATCCATAGCAAGGAAGAAGACAAGGCCGTCAGCATGGAAACCGATTAGTAAAGAGAGATGAAATTTTCGTAAGCTAGACTAGTGCCTAAGTAGATGTGTATACTTGCCTTATAAATTTCTGTAAAACTTTTGCCAATTCTATTGACGTTAATTGCTTTGCACCAATGGATATAAGAAGTTCTTGTGGTGTAGTCAGTGACTTAAGATCACGCTTTGTTAAGAGTGTAGAAGCTGGAGAACACGCAGAATAAAGAAAACTTTTTTCTTCTTGGACCCTGATCACGTGTGTATGTCACGTCCGGCCTAATGGTGACAGTTCCCCATCTCTGGATCAAGAGACAAGTATTGTCTGACAGGTAGCTTGTCAACAAACTGGGAAAGAATTGAGTACCTGGGCATGCAGATTTCTGAAGGGAGGAAAGAAAAGTGTTGACAAGAATAAGCCTGAGTTTTAAACGCCTGAAAGAGTCAAAAATAACACGTTGTGGGATATTGTGCCAGATGTTCCACAGAGTTAAAACCAACCACAACTCATTAGTATCTGGACTTCCTTGCCCACTATGCTTAGAAATGTTGCTTGAAGGCACTTTGTATCTAAAAAATCCAGTTCCTGTAGATGACTGTAGACGTAGATCAAAATCCTACCAAAAACTCCGTGTCAAAACGAGCAAGAGTGAGACTTTTGTCCTTGGCAGTAGCTTCCAGGTGCTCCTGGACATCGCCAGGCCTAGACACAACGATGTGTATTCGGCGGAGGGAGAGAAGCCTTATGCTTAGCTCTAACTGTGACCTTTGCTAGCAGATCTTACTAGCAGGTAAGAAATTCCATTTGTTCTGCTCTTAGGCAGAGCCAAGATGGGAATCCAAGTCTAGATCACAGGAGAAGATCACAGGAGCCTCAGCTTTTCCAGAGGAGGAAAAATACAAAGGCTAGTAAATTTGCCCTGGGTTGACAGGGTTTTTTTACAGATCCATAGACAAGTGATGAAGCTTAAAAGATGACAGCAGAGGAAAATCAACAGATATGCTGAAACTGAGTGAAGAGGAAGGAGACTTCAAATTAACTGAAAAGCTGCACCGAAAGCCTCTCTACTTTTTGCAGTTGCTTCAAGTTTAAAATGACAAACTCTAGCAGCACTTCCAACTTATTGTTCTTAATTCTAGATTAAAGACAATCAAAACTGTGTACTCCTGCTTAGAGTATGAAGTAAAGCACAGAAAGGCATTAGAGTAAGAAAAGTTGTGTTTAGAAGGCTGAGGCAGCCTTAGGGCTAGGAGGAATGGGGAGGCGTGGAAATCAGGCCTGTGGGCACCAGTCAAGGAGCATCCAGTCCCTGAGCGGTCCCTCACAGAGGGTATCCCAGCAGATGGAGTCCAAATGGAGCCACAGCTCGGTGGGAAAAGTGCCGGGCTGCTGAGCCGTGCTTAGCAGGGGCTCCTGCATCAAATTGCTCCCTGACAGGTGCGGTATGCTGTGTGTGTGTGCCCAACAGCTGGCAAGAGCAGGCTGGCCCAGATGTGGGAAAAGGCCAAGGAGGCAGCAGAGTGGGAATGGGGCTGTGCAGGAGGCCTGGTGGTTGCACACAGCCGTGGGGGATCAGGCTGGCCCAGATGGTCCCTGGGGCTCTGGGCTGAAAAGGGGGGAAAAGAGAAGCAGGGAGGAAGGGCCAGATGCCGCTATGAGAATGCCATTCCATCCCATAGGTGACATAGTGAGAGGAGGCTGGGAACAAAATGGTCATTCCTGCTGATCACCCTGACATCTTCACGACAAGAGGCCCAGAAAGGAGTGCACATCTGCCTCCTGGTGTTGTCCTGAATGTGAGCTCATTACCTGGCGTTCATTACCCGCAAGTCTGGCAGCTTCCCGCGGGCATTCCACGCTTCAGGCAAGCAAAGCTGCTTACCTCACTATGTTCTTTGGGCCTCTGAAGGGGACCGTCCACTTAGCTACAGCCTGGCAAGGAAGGGAGTCTTACAACACTCTGGATATTTTAGACTTTTATTCTCACTCGGCCTGAAACAAAGTATCCCCTCGCTACTTCTCCATCTTCATCCTTCTGTCCTGCAGGTGGCCTGTTCAGGCTGACAGCTTGGAGCGCCTGCAGGCTCCAGTTCGGCTGCAGCGCAGCTTTTCCTCTCACAGCTTAATTCTTATTATGACAATTCTTTCATTTCTACTTCAAAGATACCTCAGAGCTTGCCTAAATTAACAACACTCTATTCTAAGCTAAACAATCCTCTATTATCTAAGATATCTACGTTCCATAGCCCTTAAATGGTGATCCCTATATATCCTAGTTCTTTTAAACTTTCATCTCTTGGAGAAAGAAAAAACAACTCAGCTTTAAATTGAACCTAGCACACACCTAACCAAACCTAACCAAACCTAACCTAACCTAACCTACCCTAACCTAACCTAACCTAACCTAACCTTACCTTACCTAACCTAACCAAACACCTAAACTGAGCAAATACGAAAAAAAATCACATTTCCTATCTATGGCACAGCTCCTCTTAATACTCAGGGGATGGCTGGAGCTCTGCCTAAAGATGACACATCCCCTTTTCCCTCCTCTGGGCTGGCGGAGCATAAGGGCCTCCTCAGGCGCAGGTGTCTCCTCTCCAGTCTTCCTGCACTTGCTTGGCTGAGATGATCAGAGCAGCCAGGCTGGAGGCAGGATCGCCTGAGGTGACAAAGGGATGCTGCCCAGAGGAAAAAGAACAAAGAAAGGAACTCTTACTTTCCAGAATCCCATCCTCACGGGCTCAAGCAGGATTCCCTGGCTACCAGGAAGACACACAAAGAGCACCGAGGGCAGCATGTCCCCCTGCGCCTTGCTGTGCTGGGAGCTGCCTGCGCCACGTGGCCCACACTCCTCCTCATGCCTTCAAGCAGGTGTCCTCAGCTGCCAGGGCTTTTTGCCCCTTTGCTTTTTCTTACCTGCAGGAGCTCCTGGGCAGACCAGCGCCTGTCCTCGTCAGCCTGCAGGCAGCAGCGGAGGAAGTCGCGCAGGAGAGCCGAGTGGTGCCTGGGGTTCTGCAGTTTTGGGGGCCCGTTCCTTTCTATCAGTTCAAAAACCTACAGCACACGGATGCAAGAGGACACTGCACCTGCTCCTTTGCTAGCCACAGCAGCTCTCTCCACACAGAGCCCTCTTGCTAAGCTGCACCTTACCCTGAGACGGGCTTCCCGCTCGTAAGGAGCTTCCCCTTCCACCATTTCCAGCCCCATGATGCCCAGGGACCAGATGTCCACTTTGGGGCCGTAGGCTTCTCCTCTCACCACCTCCGGCGCCATCCAGCTGGGAGTGCCGACGCTGGAGCTGCGCTTGCTGCGCTCAGGGCTGAGCTGAGCACAGAGGCCAAAGTCACCTGAGGCCAAAAACAAAGCCTGTCAAAGCCAGCTCCCACTGGCAAAGCGGCCAAAACCATTGCCCACTCCAAGCCTGACCAGGCCTTGCTGAATCTAGCTGAAAAAGCAGCTGAGCTCTCCTTCCACGTGCCTGGAGCCAGGCAAATAATGCATCGGCCACATCCACAACACCCTCACCATTCACGCACTGGCCAAGCGGCGCTTCTGCCCCAGTGGCAGTCACCGAAATGCAAGCGCACGGCAGGTGCTGGAAATGCTGCAGCCCAGCAGGGATACCCACCCAACTTGACAGATCCATCCATGCCCACAAGGACGTTGTTGCTTTTGATGTCTCTGTGGATGACTTGGCGGGAATGAAGGAAATGCAGTCCTTGCAGGCACTGAGAGAGAAAAAGGAGGGAGGGAAAGTTAACGTACAGGATCGGATTTCATCCCACCAGAAAGGAAAGAGCTCGACGGGACTGACGGCTTTCTCAGGGAATTGTGAGCGAGGGCGCAGCATCATGGTGCTGTCACGAAGAAGAGCTTGCTGCTTCAACACTCTTGGAAGTTTTTTCTCGATTTCCAAGCAAAGGCATCCAAGCTCCCAAAAGTTCCGCCGGCCTTGGGTAGGAAGCGCGTCACCTTTTGCTGGGAGGCGGCACGGCAAATATTTTTGGGGAAGCCTAGTGGCAGCAGAGGAGGAAGCAGCACCTAAGAGCTGTTCCAGAATCCGTCGCCATGCGGGCTGCAATGCTATCCTTTGCAGCTGAGGACGGCTCTTTGCCCTTAGCTTGAAATTCTGCCACCTGCATGGCAAGGAATATAGGACAGACAGACAGGCTCCAGGCAAACATTCCCAGGCAAAGCTGAGAAGAGGAAGCAAGTGAAACCAAGCGAGTGAGCCAGCACCAGCGCCAGAGGACACACAGGATGGAAGAGTGCAAGAACAGAGCCTGAGGAGTGCGGGCACAGCGGCAGACAGTTCACTTCCCATGCTCGCTCTTCTCCTGTGTGTGGTCAAGGCAGCAGCAGCAGCAGCAAAAGAAAGGTGAGAGCAAGAAATCCCAGCTGTCCTTAACCTCCAGCTGGCAAGCAGCATCCTGGGCAGGCTTGGGGAAGCACAAGCGGGATCCCTCACCTCCCGACAGACAGCGCCTATCTGTCCTTCCTCCGGGTACACCGCGCTGAGCACATCAAACAAGGTGCCGCCGTCCATGAACTCCATGGCCAGCCAGAGCTCCGCATCCACCAGGTAGCTGAAAGAAGAAAACCACGGCATGGAGAGACAGCAATGGGCACAGCCTCAGTCAGCCAGGCGCCCGAGCCAGGTTTTTGCAACTGCTCTCCAAGCTACGTGTGCCACAAGAGATTCATGATCACCAGCTCCAACTCCTCCCACGCTCTGGAGACCAGCAGAGAAATCACCACCAGCTCCCTTCTCTGCCAGGGACCAAAGGGCATCGTCTCTTCGGGCTTGCACTAGCTAAAGCTACATTGACATGAGAATAGGCCAACCTGTCTAAGTAGGTAACGATATTGGGACTCCTGTTGTCCCTCATGGCCAGGATTTCATTGGCAGCCAGCTCCTCGGACATCTCCTCCTCAAGCGACATGATCTTGATTGCCACCTGAAATGACATTGGCCACCGTTTACCTTGAGAAGACGCCCCCTGCTCGAGATCACAAGCAGCACGGAGCGAGTGCTGCTGCAATGAGGCAGCGGGCTGGGCCAAAGTGCCTTGTCACTCGACAGCAGAGCTTAGCAGAAGCACCAAAGGCCATCCCAAATGCATTCTGCCTCCTGAGCCTAGAGTGTACTTCAGAGGAACAGCCTCTGCTGCAGACATGGAGCTGCCACCCAAACCTCCAGGCAGGGCTCACAGCAGCGGGGAAAGCGCTCCGGAGCTGCAAAATGGCATGGGGCTGTTGGCACTTTACCTGTTGTCCGCTGCTGGTGTCAAGGGCTTTATAAACAGCTCCAAAGCCCCTGGAAAGACAAAAGCAGCAGAAAGAGCCCTTTATCCCTTGGCACTGAAATCAAGCCTAGGCAGCAGATCTCCCCAGGCTGCCTGCACGCCTTCCTTAGAAAACGCCTGGCTGCGGCGTCTCTTCGGCCAGCAGCACGTCGGCCCGTGAGCCCTCTGCCCTGCGGGGCAGCCTGTCCAAGGGAACACTAAGGTGCAGCATGAAGACCAAGGGCTGCTGGAAATCTCCAAGGCACACGCCCAGCCAGGTCATTTCCAAACCTAAGGGGAACTCTCCTCCTTGTGTGGGCATGCATGTATGTGTGTGTCAAAAGAGTGAGAACAATTAGAGTCAGAAGACTGTCCTTGAGAATCTGACATTTCTTGAGTGGCAAGGTGCTCTTTCAGGCCAGAAAGCGGCAGGGGCAGAGGGCTTCCCAGCTCCTGCTCCTCCTTGCTGCAAGCAAGACAATGCCAGCATCAACGTGTCTTTGATGAGGCCTTCGCATTGCTCTGACCCAGCAGTCCAGGCAGGCGACAGGAGGTAAAGCCAGAGCCTGACCATGATTGGAGCTTGCCTGACTTCACGCTTGATATTGCACCAGCCAAAGACCTGGCCCACACTTTTGTAAAAGGAGCCGACACCACGCTTACCCTCGTCCCAGTTCTTCAAATGCCGTGTATTTGCTCATTGGCTGGCCCGGACTCACAATGCTCCCTGAAAGACAAAAGCAGCGCAGGGCGCTCGCTCGCACACAGAGACGCCGCTCCCCACACCCTCCCAAAGGCAGCCCCGCTGCCAGCAGCTCTGGGCCCTTTGCGGTCCCCTGGCTTCCAGCTGCTGAGACCAGCAAGTGGGAGGGCCATCTTCTCCACCTTTCATCAGGTGGCCTTTCCCAGAAGGCCTTTATTTCTTTCAAGCGCAGCATCCCATGCCATAAGCCAAAATGATGAGACCTTAAGAAGAGGGCCCTAAGAGGTCACCAAGGGCCTTTGCAGCCTCTGCAGTCACACCCACCATCACTGGCAGGTCCACTGCCAGGGCCACAAAGTGTCTGAGCCAGAGGAGGTGCAAGAACGGGAGCCCGAAAACAGCTGGGGCCAGAGAGCTCCCTGGGGCCTAGGCACTTGCTAGGTGCCAGCCTTCTGCTCAAGCAGAAACAATCTCTGCTTTTGTCTTTGGCACACAAGGCAGCCCAGGCCGAGCCAAGCCAGGCCCAGCCGCCCTCACAGGCAGCAGGAAGTCCCTGAGCGCTGCCGCGCTGCCTCAAAGCACAACAACAGCTTCTGCCGAGAGGCCTAAGCGCCTCTGAGACCGAGGGGCAACTTCTGGCACAGCCTACCCCCAGACACGCACACAACACACTGCTCTGGCAGACAAGAAATGCACCCGACTCACTCAGTGTCTTCCGGCCCTGCTCCTGCCTCTTCTCGGGCTGCTGGGCTGCGCTGCTGCAGGAAGTGCCAGCAGCGGGGGGCGAGCTGGCTGCTGCAGCCCACGCTGGTCCAGCGGCACCAGGTTGAATTGCAGAGCCTGTGTTGAGCTGGGACCAGAAAGGATTGCCCGTCAGAAGGGTGCCTGGCACACATGCCCCGCCCAGTGCACGGCCAAAGCAAGGCCTTGGGAAGGTGCTGTCAGCCACCCCCAGGCCTCTCCAGCTGGGGCGTTTCCCATGTCCCCTTCTCAAAGGCAACTTGGCAAAAGCCCAAAGGCTACTTGGATCCAGCCCCTCAGGGCCACCTCCATGCTCCATGTTTTCAGCTTTTCTGCAAGACATTGGCAACAAGGGATCGATGGGGCTGCCAAGATCCAGAAAGACATCAGAGCAGGGCCCCAGGGCCTTCTTGCTTTCCTCCTCCTGTCTTTCCCTGGGCAATGAAATCAGCCCGCAACTGGCATGCAGTGGTCTGCTCAGAAGCCCGCAGCATTGCCCTTCTCTGATCTGTTTCACAGATTGCCCCTCTCCATGGCAGCCTTTAGGGAGCGGCCCTTCGGAGACGCCTTCCTGCCCTGCCCAGACCCACCCGCCCTTCACAATGTAGGGCAGCCAAGGATTCTCCTCTCCAAAGGCTGCTCTGACCGGCTGGAAGTGAAGCACAGCCTGAAGCTAATTAGTCCATGGAGAGGGCAGGTCCCCTCCAGGGGCCAGTGTCTGCCAGGTCCCCTGCAAGGCCGGCAACTGCGTCTTTGGGCCGCTCCGTCCGCTGACCACAGGCAGCCTGCACTGACAATGGGCACACGGGGCTGACTCCTACACTGAGAATCATTGAATGCTGCCTCCTGTCTGATGCCGAGAGACATTCTCAGGCCCTCTCAGCATCCCAGCTTAAATGCCAAACTTCAGAACCCATTGGCCAGGGCTCGCTGGCTTGCCTGAAGCAGCACTAGGTCACGGCAGGCACACAGCCGCCCAGCATCTTCAGCCACGAGCAACAAGGGCTGCTCCAAAACTGGAAGCCTGGCCCTGCACCAAAGGCAGTGCCATGCTCAGCTGCCACTCACCGGCTCTGCAAGTTCAGGCTGTGCAGGGAAAGCAGCTGGAGGCTTGATGCTCCTTTGCTCCTCTTCAGCCTCTTCCTCAATGCCAGAGGCAGCCAGAGGAGCTGCTGACCCTGCTGTTGAGGCCTGCAGACAGTCAGAAGTGAGAGAGATGGGCAAAAGGCGATCCCTCAGGAGCTGCTTTCTGTTGAGCTGGGAAAGGACCCAGAAGAAGGGGAAATGGAAGACTTTGATACAAGTGGGACTCTGAGTCATGAAAAGCCCAGGAAGTTGGCTGAATGAGGTGCTACTCCCATCTTGCTGTGCATTTGAGCTTCCCTGCTGCCTAGAAGCAGCAAGATGCCTTGGAGCTGTCCCATTTGCCTTTCATCTCTTGAAAGGCTCTTCCCTGCAAAATCAGCAAACAGCCAGTGCTCCCTTTGCTACTGCTGATGCCACGGGGCACTTGGCCTTTCTTTCAGCCTCCCACGCTGGCACTCCACACTGGACTGCAAGAGGCCAAGCTGGCAGAATTGCCGCCCCATTGTCACACGCCAGCAACGTCACAGCTTCCTTTGCCACTCACCAAAGGCCAGGCTTGCCTCCATCCGCGTGTCAGGTGACCTGCAGCCAGCAAGGGAAAAGGAACCAGAGGCCCTTAGAAAAGTGCCTGTGCTGGCCACTCCCGCAGCACAAGGCAGTCCCAACACAGAGCATTTCCCTTTCCCAACATGCCTCCCGGAGCAACAGCTCTTTCCCACAGCAGGCAAG
Source organism: Molothrus aeneus (assembly GCF_037042795.1). Classification (NCBI taxonomy): domain Eukaryota; kingdom Metazoa; phylum Chordata; class Aves; order Passeriformes; family Icteridae; genus Molothrus; species Molothrus aeneus. Next base: position 947,771 of record NW_027099068.1, on the reverse strand, counting down.
AGAACAACAAGGACGCTAGAGTAGGCTCTGTCTACATTTGGGCCTCTTTTGCCAAGAGAGAAATAGAAAGACGCTGCTGGAAATGCCCCTTGCTCTTCAACACTCTCAGCTTCCCTTGTGCCCAACAGCTCAAGCAGCATTTTCCTCTTCTCTTTCTTCTCTTTCTTTTTCTTTTTAGATGTAGATTCTTTTAAATGGCATGCCCTAATTCCCATGCCTTGGCTGAAGATGGTAGCTCAGCAAAGCTTCCACAAAGGACCCTTTCCCTGTGGCAGCTCCCTGCTGAAGCAGCCCAGGAACAGCTGCTGGGCTCAGCAGCAAACCCTCCCTGCACTGGACTTTGTGCTGCATCGCCAAGGGAATCGCAGTCTTGGCACACCATCAAAGGATCAAGCCACGCAGCCAAGGCCTCTAAGGGGCAGAATTGGGAGCGAAAGGTGCTTTCCTTCGCTCCTGGAGAGAGCCACCGAGTTGCTAGCAGTACTTCTGAGCATCTCCCCTCCGAGTCTGCAATTAGCAGCTTGTCTTGCTTGAAGCAGCAAGAGGAGGAAATGACAGGCTCCAGTGCCGCGCACTCTCTCGGGGAGGGAAGGCAACCGCTGCAGGTTGCGGGGCAAATACTCTGCACCCGCCCCCCAGTACACAGATGCCCCCTTTTTAGCTGATGCTGCTGGCAGGACATTGACCAAAGCGGTGGCATCTTCATGGCCATTGTGTTCCCAAATAAACTCGGTCACTGCTGCGGCATAAAGAGCAGAGTGAAGCAAAAGCCGGGTGATGCCAGCCCCAGGAGAAACCTTTACTTACGAGTCAGCTGGGTCAGGTAGTAGCCAGAATAGACAACAGAAAAGACCGTGCAAACCGCGGCACAGACCTGCCCGATCATTTTGGCAGCGCTGTGCGGGTTTGCACACTGAATGCCAGCCAAGGCAAAGCCCAGACTCCTCTCGGGGTGCAGGCCGTCTGCTGAGAACTCCTTGAGCACAAGGATCCTCCTGCAGGGAGCGAGCAGAAGAGCCGCTCTGGACAAGCAGGCCTTGCGTGCACCGGGGCAACGCTGTGCTGACAGCACTGTGACGTGGCACCGCTCCCCTGACCTCACAATAGCAGCTGTTCTATGGCTTCCTTGTGCCCAGCAAGGCAACCTTCTGTACAGCTGATGCGAAAGAAAAGCCTGGGAAGTTCTCCTCACTCATAAAGCAGCAGAAAATGTCCTCCCAGTCCATAAGGCAGTGCTCAAGGCGTCCCAGGGGAACTCAGAAAATGGGCCAACCCAAGCGGCATCCAAGGAATCCAAGCAAACGCGCCTTTTGGTCCCAAAAGCTTTGACTGAAAGCAAAAGTCTGCTTCTTCTAGGTGGCATGGGAGCTGGTTCTGAAAAGTCTCACTTCTTCAATGACATTTAGGGGGAAAAAGAAGCAAAGATAATAAAGTTCCAGGAGTATTTTAGGCTGCAGTCACTTCTCGAGCACGCGGGTGCGTGCTGACCTATGGAGGGGCTTGACAGCTGGCCTGCAAGCAAAGCTGAGTTCATAGAAGACATCCCAATTGATGGGTTTTGAGTGTATCCATAGCAAGGAAGAAGACAAGGCCGTCAGCATGGAAACCGATTAGTAAAGAGAGATGAAATTTTCGTAAGCTAGACTAGTGCCTAAGTAGATGTGTATACTTGCCTTATAAATTTCTGTAAAACTTTTGCCAATTCTATTGACGTTAATTGCTTTGCACCAATGGATATAAGAAGTTCTTGTGGTGTAGTCAGTGACTTAAGATCACGCTTTGTTAAGAGTGTAGAAGCTGGAGAACACGCAGAATAAAGAAAACTTTTTTCTTCTTGGACCCTGATCACGTGTGTATGTCACGTCCGGCCTAATGGTGACAGTTCCCCATCTCTGGATCAAGAGACAAGTATTGTCTGACAGGTAGCTTGTCAACAAACTGGGAAAGAATTGAGTACCTGGGCATGCAGATTTCTGAAGGGAGGAAAGAAAAGTGTTGACAAGAATAAGCCTGAGTTTTAAACGCCTGAAAGAGTCAAAAATAACACGTTGTGGGATATTGTGCCAGATGTTCCACAGAGTTAAAACCAACCACAACTCATTAGTATCTGGACTTCCTTGCCCACTATGCTTAGAAATGTTGCTTGAAGGCACTTTGTATCTAAAAAATCCAGTTCCTGTAGATGACTGTAGACGTAGATCAAAATCCTACCAAAAACTCCGTGTCAAAACGAGCAAGAGTGAGACTTTTGTCCTTGGCAGTAGCTTCCAGGTGCTCCTGGACATCGCCAGGCCTAGACACAACGATGTGTATTCGGCGGAGGGAGAGAAGCCTTATGCTTAGCTCTAACTGTGACCTTTGCTAGCAGATCTTACTAGCAGGTAAGAAATTCCATTTGTTCTGCTCTTAGGCAGAGCCAAGATGGGAATCCAAGTCTAGATCACAGGAGAAGATCACAGGAGCCTCAGCTTTTCCAGAGGAGGAAAAATACAAAGGCTAGTAAATTTGCCCTGGGTTGACAGGGTTTTTTTACAGATCCATAGACAAGTGATGAAGCTTAAAAGATGACAGCAGAGGAAAATCAACAGATATGCTGAAACTGAGTGAAGAGGAAGGAGACTTCAAATTAACTGAAAAGCTGCACCGAAAGCCTCTCTACTTTTTGCAGTTGCTTCAAGTTTAAAATGACAAACTCTAGCAGCACTTCCAACTTATTGTTCTTAATTCTAGATTAAAGACAATCAAAACTGTGTACTCCTGCTTAGAGTATGAAGTAAAGCACAGAAAGGCATTAGAGTAAGAAAAGTTGTGTTTAGAAGGCTGAGGCAGCCTTAGGGCTAGGAGGAATGGGGAGGCGTGGAAATCAGGCCTGTGGGCACCAGTCAAGGAGCATCCAGTCCCTGAGCGGTCCCTCACAGAGGGTATCCCAGCAGATGGAGTCCAAATGGAGCCACAGCTCGGTGGGAAAAGTGCCGGGCTGCTGAGCCGTGCTTAGCAGGGGCTCCTGCATCAAATTGCTCCCTGACAGGTGCAGTATGCTGTGTGTGTGTGCCCAACAGCTGGCAAGAGCAGGCTGGCCCAGATGTGGGAAAAGGCCAAGGAGGCAGCAGAGTGGGAATGGGGCTGTGCAGGAGGCCCTGGTGGTTGCACACAGCCGTGGGGGATCAGGCTGGCCCAGATGGTCCCTGGGGCTCTGGGCTGAAAAGGGGGGAAAAGAGAAGCAGGGAGGAAGGGCCAGATGCCGCTATGAGAATGCCATTCCATCCCATAGGTGACATAGTGAGAGGAGGCTGGGAACAAAATGGTCATTCCTGCTGATCACCCTGACATCTTCACGACAAGAGGCCCAGAAAGGAGTGCACATCTGCCTCCTGGTGTTGTCCTGAATGTGAGCTCATTACCTGGCGTTCATTACCCGCAAGTCTGGCAGCTTCCCGCGGGCATTCCACGCTTCAGGCAAGCAAAGCTGCTTACCTCACTATGTTCTTTGGGCCTCTGAAGGGGACCGTCCACTTAGCTACAGCCTGGCAAGGAAGGGAGTCTTACAACACTCTGGATATTTTAGACTTTTATTCTCACTCGGCCTGAAACAAAGTATCCCCTCGCTACTTCTCCATCTTCATCCTTCTGTCCTGCAGGTGGCCTGTTCAGGCTGACAGCTTGGAGCGCCTGCAGGCTCCAGTTCGGCTGCAGCGCAGCTTTTCCTCTCACAGCTTAATTCTTATTATGACAATTCTTTCATTTCTACTTCAAAGATACCTCAGAGCTTGCCTAAATTAACAACACTCTATTCTAAGCTAAACAATCCTCTATTATCTAAGATATCTACGTTCCATAGCCCTTAAATGGTGATCCCTATATATCCTAGTTCTTTTAAACTTTCATCTCTTGGAGAAAGAAAAAACAACTCAGCTTTAAATTGAACCTAGCACACACCTAACCAAACCTAACCAAACCTAACCTAACCTAACCTACCCTAACCTAACCTAACCTAACCTAACCTTACCTTACCTAACCTAACCAAACACCTAAACTGAGCAAATACGAAAAAAAATCACATTTCCTATCTATGGCACAGCTCCTCTTAATACTCAGGGGATGGCTGGAGCTCTGCCTAAAGATGACACATCCCCTTTTCCCTCCTCTGGGCTGGCGGAGCATAAGGGCCTCCTCAGGCGCAGGTGTCTCCTCTCCAGTCTTCCTGCACTTGCTTGGCTGAGATGATCAGAGCAGCCAGGCTGGAGGCAGGATCGCCTGAGGTGACAAAGGGATGCTGCCCAGAGGAAAAAGAACAAAGAAAGGAACTCTTACTTTCCAGAATCCCATCCTCACGGGCTCAAGCAGGATTCCCTGGCTACCAGGAAGACACACAAAGAGCACCGAGGGCAGCATGTCCCCCTGCGCCTTGCTGTGCTGGGAGCTGCCTGCGCCACGTGGCCCACACTCCTCCTCATGCCTTCAAGCAGGTGTCCTCAGCTGCCAGGGCTTTTTGCCCCTTTGCTTTTTCTTACCTGCAGGAGCTCCTGGGCAGACCAGCGCCTGTCCTCGTCAGCCTGCAGGCAGCAGCGGAGGAAGTCGCGCAGGAGAGCCGAGTGGTGCCTGGGGTTCTGCAGTTTTGGGGGCCCGTTCCTTTCTATCAGTTCAAAAACCTACAGCACACGGATGCAAGAGGACACTGCACCTGCTCCTTTGCTAGCCACAGCAGCTCTCTCCACACAGAGCCCTCTTGCTAAGCTGCACCTTACCCTGAGACGGGCTTCCCGCTCGTAAGGAGCTTCCCCTTCCACCATTTCCAGCCCCATGATGCCCAGGGACCAGATGTCCACTTTGGGGCCGTAGGCTTCTCCTCTCACCACCTCCGGCGCCATCCAGCTGGGAGTGCCGACGCTGGAGCTGCGCTTGCTGCGCTCAGGGCTGAGCTGAGCACAGAGGCCAAAGTCACCTGAGGCCAAAAACAAAGCCTGTCAAAGCCAGCTCCCACTGGCAAAGCGGCCAAAACCATTGCCCACTCCAAGCCTGACCAGGCCTTGCTGAATCTAGCTGAAAAAGCAGCTGAGCTCTCCTTCCACGTGCCTGGAGCCAGGCAAATAATGCATCGGCCACATCCACAACACCCTCACCATTCACGCACTGGCCAAGCGGCGCTTCTGCCCCAGTGGCAGTCACCGAAATGCAAGCGCACGGCAGGTGCTGGAAATGCTGCAGCCCAGCAGGGATACCCACCCAACTTGACAGATCCATCCATGCCCACAAGGACGTTGTTGCTTTTGATGTCTCTGTGGATGACTTGGCGGGAATGAAGGAAATGCAGTCCTTGCAGGCACTGAGAGAGAAAAAGGAGGGAGGGAAAGTTAACGTACAGGATCGGATTTCATCCCACCAGAAAGGAAAGAGCTCGACGGGACTGACGGCTTTCTCAGGGAATTGTGAGCGAGGGCGCAGCATCATGGTGCTGTCACGAAGAAGAGCTTGCTGCTTCAACACTCTTGGAAGTTTTTTCTCGATTTCCAAGCAAAGGCATCCAAGCTCCCAAAAGTTCCGCCGGCCTTGGGTAGGAAGCGCGTCACCTTTTGCTGGGAGGCGGCACGGCAAATATTTTTGGGGAAGCCTAGTGGCAGCAGAGGAGGAAGCAGCACCTAAGAGCTGTTCCAGAATCCGTCGCCATGCGGGCTGCAATGCTATCCTTTGCAGCTGAGGACGGCTCTTTGCCCTTAGCTTGAAATTCTGCCACCTGCATGGCAAGGAATATAGGACAGACAGACAGGCTCCAGGCAAACATTCCCAGGCAAAGCTGAGAAGAGGAAGCAAGTGAAACCAAGCGAGTGAGCCAGCACCAGCGCCAGAGGACACACAGGATGGAAGAGTGCAAGAACAGAGCCTGAGGAGTGCGGGCACAGCGGCAGGCAGTTCACTTCCCATGCTCGCTCTTCTCCTATGTGTGTGGTGAGAAGAGCAGCAGCAGCAGCAGCAGCAAAAGAAAGGTGAGAGCAAGAAATCCCAGCTGTCCTTAACCTCCAGCTGGCAAGCAGCATCCTGGGCAGGCTTGGGGAAGCACAAGCGGGATCCCTCACCTCCCGACAGACAGCGCCTATCTGTCCTTCCTCCGGGTACACCGCGCTGAGCACATCAAACAAGGTGCCGCCGTCCATGAACTCCATGGCCAGCCAGAGCTCCGCATCCACCAGGTAGCTGAAAGAAGAAAACCACGGCATGGAGAGACAGCAATGGGCACAGCCTCAGTCAGCCAGGGGCCCGAGCCAGGTTTTTGCAACTGCTCTCCAAGCTACGTGTGCCACAAGAGATTCATGATCACCAGCTCCAACTCCTCCCACGCTCTGGAGACCAGCAGAGAAATCACCACCAGCTCCCTTCTCTGCCAGGGACCAAAGGGCATCGTCTCTTCGGGCTTGCACTAGCTAAAGCTACATTGACATGAGAATAGGCCAACCTGTCTAAGTAGGTAACGATATTGGGACTCCTGTTGTCCCTCATGGCCAGGATTTCATTGGCAGCCAGCTCCTCGGACATCTCCTCCTCAAGCGACATGATCTTGATTGCCACCTGAAATGACATTGGCCACCGTTTACCTTGAGAAGACGCCCCCTGCTCGAGATCACAAGCAGCACGGAGCGAGTGCTGCTGCAATGAGGCAGCGGGCTGGGCCAAAGTGCCTTGTCACTCGACAGCAGAGCTTAGCAGAAGCACCAAAGGCCATCCCAAATGCATTCTGCCTCCTGAGCCTAGAGTGTACTTCAGAGGAACAGCCTCTGCTGCAGACATGGAGCTGCCACCCAAACCTCCAGGCAGGGCTCACAGCAGCGGGGAAAGCGCTCCGGAGCTGCAAAATGGCATGGGGCTGTTGGCACTTTACCTGTTGTCCGCTGCTGGTGTCAAGGGCTTTATAAACAGCTCCAAAGCCCCTGGAAAGACAAAAGCAGCAGAAAGAGCCCTTTATCCCTTGGCACTGAAATCAAGCCTAGGCAGCAGATCTCCCCAGGCTGCCTGCACGCCTTCCTTAGAAAACACCTGGCTGCGGCGTCTCTTCGGCCAGCAGCACGTCGGCCCGTGAGCCCTCTGCCCTGCGGGGCAGCCTGTCCAAGGGAACACTAAGGTGCAGCATGAAGACCAAGGGCTGCTGGAAATCTCCAAGGCACACGCCCAGCCAGGTCATTTCCAAACCTAAGGGGAACTCTCCTCCTTGTGTGGGCATGCATGTATGTGTGTGTCAAAAGAGTGAGAACAATTAGAGTCAGAAGACTGTCCTTGAGAATCTGACATTTCTTGAGTGGCAAGGTGCTCTTTCAGGCCAGAAAGCGGCAGGGGCAGAGGGCTTCCCAGCTCCTGCTCCTCCTTGCTGCAAGCAAGACAATGCCAGCATCAACTTGTCTTTGATGAGGCCTTCGCATTGCTCTGACCCAGCAGTCCAGGCAGGCGACAGGAGGTAAAGCCAGAGCCTGACCGTGATTGGAGCTTGCCTGACTTCACGCTTGATATTGCACCAGCCAAAGACCTGGCCCACACTTTTGTAAAAGGAGCCGACACCACGCTTACCCTCGTCCCAGTTCTTCAAATGCCGTGTATTTGCTCATTGGCTGGCCCGGACTCACAATGCTCCCTGAAAGACAAAAGCAGCGCAGGGCGCTCGCTCGCACACAGAGACGCCGCTCCCCACACCCTCCCAAAGGCAGCCCCGCTGCCAGCAGCTCTGGGCCCTTTGCGGTCCCCTGGCTTCCAGCTGCTGAGACCAGCAAGTGGGAGGGCCATCTTCTCCACCTTTCATCAGGTGGCCTTTCCCAGAAGGCCTTTATTTCTTTCAAGCGCAGCATCCCATGCCATAAGCCAAAATGATGAGACCTTAAGAAGAGGGCCCTAAGAGGTCACCAAGGGCCTTTGCAGCCTCTGCAGTCACACCCACCATCACTGGCAGGTCCACTGCCAGGGCCACAAAGTGTCTGAGCCAGAGGAGGTGCAAGAACGGGAGCCCGAAAACAGCTGGGGCCAGAGAGCTCCCTGGGGCCTAGGCACTTGCTAGGTGCCAGCCTTCTGCTCAAGCAGAAACAATCTCTGCTTTTGTCTTTGGCACACAAGGCAGCCCAGGCCGAGCCAAGCCAGGCCCAGCCGCCCTCACAGGCAGCAGGAAGTCCCTGAGCGCTGCCGCGCTGCCTCAAAGCACAACAACAGCTTCTGCCGAGAGGCCTAAGCGCCTCTGAGACCGAGGGGCAACTTCTGGCACAGCCTACCCCCAGACACGCACACAACACACTGCTCTGGCAGACAAGAAATGCACCCGACTCACTCAGTGTCTTCCGGCCCTGCTCCTGCCTCTTCTCGGGCTGCTGGGCTGCGCTGCTGCAGGAAGTGCCAGCAGCGGGGGGCGAGCTGGCTGCTGCAGCCCACGCTGGTCCAGCGGCACCAGGTTGAATTGCAGAGCCTGTGTTGAGCTGGGACCAGAAAGGATTGCCCGTCAGAAGGGTGCCTGGCACACATGCCCCGCCCAGTGCACGGCCAAAGCAAGGCCTTGGGAAGGTGCTGTCAGCCACCCCCAGGCCTCTCCAGCTGGGGCGTTTCCCATGTCCCCTTCTCAAAGGCAACTTGGCAAAAGCCCAAAGGCTACTTGGATCCAGCCCCTCAGGGCCACCTCCATGCTCCATGTTTTCAGCTTTTCTGCAAGACATTGGCAACAAGGGATCGATGGGGCTGCCAAGATCCAGAAAGACATCAGAGCAGGGCCCCAGGGCCTTCTTGCTTTCCTCCTCCTGTCTTTCCCTGGGCAATGAAATCAGCCCGCAACTGGCATGCAGTGCTCTGCTCAGAAGCCCGCAGCATTGCCCTTCTCTGATCTGTTTCACAGATTGCCCCTCTCCATGGCAGCCTTTAGGGAGCGGCCCTTCGGAGACGCCTTCCTGCCCTGCCCAGACCCACCCGCCCTTCACAATGTAGGGCTGCCAAGGATTCTCCTCTCCAAAGGCTGCTCTGACCGGCTGGAAGTGAAGCACAGCCTGAAGCTAATTAGTCCATGGAGAGGGCAGGTCCCCTCCAGGGGCCAGTGTCTGCCAGGTCCCCTGCAAGGCCGGCAACTGCGTCTTTGGGCCGCTCCGTCCGCTGACCACAGGCAGCCTGCACTGACAATGGGCACACGGGGCTGACTCCTACACTGAGAATCATTGAATGCTGCCTCCTGTCTGATGCCGAGAGACATTCTCAGGCCCTCTCAGCATCCCAGCTTAAATGCCAAACTTCAGAACCCATTGGCCAGGGCTCGCTGGCTTGCCTGAAGCAGCACTAGGTCACGGCAGGCACACAGCCGCCCAGCATCTTCAGCCACGAGCAACAAGGGCTGCTCCAAAACTGGAAGCCTGGCCCTGCACCAAAGGCAGGGCCATGCTCAGCTGCCACTCACCGGCTCTGCAAGTTCAGGCTGTGCAGGGAAAGCAGCTGGAGGCTTGATGCTCCTTTGCTCCTCTTCAGCCTCTTCCTCAATGCCAGAGGCAGCCAGAGGAGCTGCTGACCCTGCTGTTGAGGCCTGCAGACAGTCAGAAGTGAGAGAGATGGGCAAAAGGCGATCCCTCAGGAGCTGCTTTCTGTTGAGCTGGGAAAGGACCCAGAAGAAGGGGAAATGGAAGACTTTGATACAAGTGGGAATCTGAGTCATGAAAAGCCCAGGAAGTTGGCTGAATGAGGTGCTACTCCCATCTTGCTGTGCATTTGAGCTTCCCTGCTGCCTAGAAGCAGCAAGATGCCTTGGAGCTGTCCCATTTGCCTTTCATCTCTTGAAAGGCTCTTCCCTGCAAAATCAGCAAACAGCCAGTGCTCCCTTTGCTACTGCTGATGCCACGGGGCACTTGGCCTTTCTTTCAGCCTCCCACGCTGGCACTCCACACTGGACTGCAAGAGGCCAAGCTGGCAGAATTGCCGCCCCATTGTCACACGCCAGCAACGTCACAGCTTCCTTTGCCACTCACCAAAGGCCAGGCTTGCCTCCATCCGCGTGTCAGGTGACCTGCAGCCAGCAAGGGAAAAGGAACCAGAGGCCCTTAGAAAAGTGCCTGTGCTGGCCACTCCCGCAGCACAAGGCAGTCCCAACACAGAGCATTTCCCTTTCCCAACATGCCTCCCGGAGCAACAGCTCTTTCCCACAGCAGGCAAGAGAACAACAAGGACGCTAGAGTAGGCTCTGTCTACATTTGGGCCTCTTTTGCCAAGAGAGAAATAGAAAGACGCTGCTGGAAATGCCCCTTGCTCTTCAACACTCTCAGCTTCCCTTGTGCCCAACAGCTCAAGCAGCATTTTCCTCTTCTCTTTCTTCTCTTTCTTTTTCTTTTTAGATGTAGATTCTTTTAAATGGCATGCCCTAATTCCCATGCCTTGGCTGAAGATGGTAGCTCAGCAAAGCTTCCACAAAGGGCCCCTTCCCTGTGGCAGCTCCCTGCTGAAGCAGCCCAGGAACAGCTGCTGGGCTCAGCAGCAAACCCTCCCTGCACTGGACTTTGTGCTGCATCGCCAAGGGAATCGCAGTCTTGGCACACCATCAAAGGGTCAAGTCACGCAGCCAAGGCCTCTAAGGGGCAGAATTGGGAGCGAAAGGTGCTTTCCTTCGCTCCTGGAGAGAGCCACCGAGTTGCTAGCAGTACTTCTGAGCATCTCCCCTCCGAGTCTGCAATTAGCAGCTTGTCTTGCTTGAAGCAGCAAGAGGAGGAAATGACAGGCTCCAGTGCCGCGCACTCTCTCGGGGAGGGAAGGCAACCGCTGCAGGTTGCGGGGCAAATACTCTGCACCCGCCCCCCAGTACACAGATGCCCCCTTTTTAGCTGATGCTGCTGGCAGGACATTGACCAAAGCGGTGGCATCTTCATGGCCATTGTGTTCCCAAATAAACTCGGTCACTGCTGCGGCATAAAGAGCAGAGTGAAGCAAAAGCCGGGTGATGCCAGCCCCAGGAGAAACCTTTACTTACGAGTCAGCTGGGTCAGGTAGTAGCCAGAATAGACAACAGAAAAGACCGTGCAAACCGCGGCACAGACCTGCCCGATCATTTTGGCAGCGCTGTGCGGGTTTGCACACTGAATGCCAGCCAAGGCAAAGCCCAGACTCCTCTCGGGGTGCAGGCCGTCTGCTGAGAACTCCTTGAGCACAAGGATCCTCCTGCAGGGAGCGAGCAGAAGAGCCGCTCTGGACAAGCAGGCCTTGCGTGCACCGGGGCAACGCTGTGCTGACAGCACTGTGACGTGGCACCGCTCCCCTGACCTCACAATAGCAGCTGTTCTATGGCTTCCTTGTGCCCAGCAAGGCAACCTTCTGTACAGCTGATGCGAAAGAAAAGCCTGGGAAGTTCTCCTCACTCATAAAGCAGCAGAAAATGTCCTCCCAGTCCATAAGGCAGTGCTCAAGGCGTCCCAGGGGAACTCAGAAAATGGGCCAACCCAAGCGGCATCCAAGGAATCCAAGCAAACGCGCCTTTTGGTCCCAAAAGCTTTGACTGAAAGCAAAAGTCTGCTTCTTCTAGGTGGCATGGGAGCTGGTTCTGAAAAGTCTCACTTCTTCAATGACATTTAGGGGGAAAAAGAAGCAAAGATAATAAAGTTCCAGGAGTATTTTAGGCTGCAGTCACTTCTCGAGCACGCGGGTGCGTGCTGACCTATGGAGGGGCTTGACAGCTGGCCTGCAAGCAAAGCTGAGTTCATAGAAGACATCCCAATTGATGGGTTTTGAGTGTATCCATAGCAAGGAAGAAGACAAGGCCGTCAGCATGGAAACCGATTAGTAAAGAGAGATGAAATTTTCGTAAGCTAGACTAGTGCCTAAGTAGATGTGTATACTTGCCTTATAAATTTCTGTAAAACTTTTGCCAATTCTATTGACGTTAATTGCTTTGCACCAATGGATATAAGAAGTTCTTGTGGTGTAGTCAGTGACTTAAGATCACGCTTTGTTAAGAGTGTAGAAGCTGGAGAACACGCAGAATAAAGAAAACTTTTTTCTTCTTGGACCCTGATCACGTGTGTATGTCACGTCCGGCCTAATGGTGACAGTTCCCCATCTCTGGATCAAGAGACAAGTATTGTCTGACAGGTAGCTTGTCAACAAACTGGGAAAGAATTGAGTACCTGGGCATGCAGATTTCTGAAGGGAGGAAAGAAAAGTGTTGACAAGAATAAGCCTGAGTTTTAAACGCCTGAAAGAGTCAAAAATAACACGTTGTGGGATATTGTGCCAGATGTTCCACAGAGTTAAAACCAACCACAACTCATTAGTATCTGGACTTCCTTGCCCACTATGCTTAGAAATGTTGCTTGAAGGCACTTTGTATCTAAAAAATCCAGTTCCTGTAGATGACTGTAGACGTAGATCAAAATCCTACCAAAAACTCCGTGTCAAAACGAGCAAGAGTGAGACTTTTGTCCTTGGCAGTAGCTTCCAGGTGCTCCTGGACATCGCCAGGCCTAGACACAACGATGTGTATTCGGCGGAGGGAGAGAAGCCTTATGCTTAGCTCTAACTGTGACCTTTGCTAGCAGATCTTACTAGCAGGTAAGAAATTCCATTTGTTCTGCTCTTAGCCAGAGCCAAGATGGGAATCCAAGTCTAGATCACAGGAGAAGATCACAGGAGCCTCAGCTTTTCCAGAGGAGGAAAAATACAAAGGCTAGTAAATTTGCCCTGGGTTGACAGGGTTTTTTTACAGATCCATAGACAAGTGATGAAGCTTAAAAGATGACAGCAGAGGAAAATCAACAGATATGCTGAAACTGAGTGAAGAGGAAGGAGACTTCAAATTAACTGAAAAGCTGCACCGAAAGCCTCTCTACTTTTTGCAGTTGCTTCAAGTTTAAAATGACAAACTCTAGCAGCACTTCCAACTTATTGTTCTTAATTCTAGATTAAAGACAATCAAAACTGTGTACTCCTGCTTAGAGTATGAAGTAAAGCACAGAAAGGCATTAGAGTAAGAAAAGTTGTGTTTAGAAGGCTGAGGCAGCCTTAGGGCTAGGAGGAATGGGGAGGCGTGGAAATCAGGCCTGTGGGCACCAGTCAAGGAGCATCCAGTCCCTGAGCGGTCCCTCACAGAGGGTATCCCAGCAGATGGAGTCCAAATGGAGCCACAGCTCGGTGGGAAAAGTGCCGGGCTGCTGAGCCGTGCTTAGCAGGGGCTCCTGCATCAAATTGCTCCCTGACAGGTGCGGTATGCTGTGTGTGTGTGCCCAACAGCTGGCAAGAGCAGGCTGGCCCAGATGTGGGAAAAGGCCAAGGAGGCAGCAGAGTGGGAATGGGGCTGTGCAGGAGGCCTGGTGGTTGCACACAGCCGTGGGGGATCAGGCTGGCCCAGATGGTCCCTGGGGCTCTGGGCTGAAAAGGGGGGAAAAGAGAAGCAGGGAGGAAGGGCCAGATGCCGCTATGAGAATGCCATTCCATCCCATAGGTGACATAGTGAGAGGAGGCTGGGAACAAAATGGTCATTCCTGCTGATCACCCTGACATCTTCACGACAAGAGGCCCAGAAAGGAGTGCACATCTGCCTCCTGGTGTTGTCCTGAATGTGAGCTCATTACCTGGCGTTCATTACCCGCAAGTCTGGCAGCTTCCCGCGGGCATTCCACGCTTCAGGCAAGCAAAGCTGCTTACCTCACTATGTTCTTTGGGCCTCTGAAGGGGACCGTCCACTTAGCTACAGCCTGGCAAGGAAGGGAGTCTTACAACACTCTGGATATTTTAGACTTTTATTCTCACTCGGCCTGAAACAAAGTATCCCCTCGCTACTTCTCCATCTTCATCCTTCTGTCCTGCAGGTGGCCTGTTCAGGCTGACAGCTTGGAGCGCCTGCAGGCTCCAGTTCGGCTGCAGCGCAGCTTTTCCTCTCACAGCTTAATTCTTATTATGACAATTCTTTCATTTCTACTTCAAAGATACCTCAGAGCTTGCCTAAATTAACAACACTCTATTCTAAGCTAAACAATCCTCTATTATCTAAGATATCTACGTTCCATAGCCCTTAAATGGTGATCCCTATATATCCTAGTTCTTTTAAACTTTCATCTCTTGGAGAAAGAAAAAACAACACAGCTTTAAATTGAACCTAGCACACACCTAACCAAACCTAACCTAACCTAACCTAACCTACCCTAACCTAACCTAACCTAACCTAACCTAACCTAACCTTACCTTACCTTACCTAACCTAACCAAACACCTAAACTGAGCAAATATGAAAAAAAATCACATTTCCTATCTATGGCACAGCTCCTCTTAATACTCAGGGGATGGCTGGAGCTCTGCCTAAAGATGACACATCCCCTTTTCCCTCCTCTGGGCTGGCGGAGCATAAGGGCCTCCTCAGGCGCAGGTGTCTCCTCTCCAGTCTTCCTGCACTTGCTTGGCTGAGATGATCAGAGCAGCCAGGCTGGAGGCAGGATCGCCTGAGGTCACAAAGGGATGCTGCCCAGAGGAAAAAAGAACAAAGAAAGGAACTCTTACTTTCCAGAATCCCATCCTCACGGGCTCAAGCAGGATTCCCTGGCTACCAGGAAGACACACAAAGAGCACCGAGGGCAGCATGTCCCCCTGCGCCTTGCTGTGCTGGGAGCTGTCTGCGCCACGTGGCCCACACTCTTCCTCATGCCTTCATGCAGGTGTCCTCAGCTGCCAGGGCTTTTTGCCCCTTTGCTTTTTCTTACCTGCAGGAGCTCCTGGGCAGACCAGCGCCTGTCCTCGTCAGCCTGCAGGCAGCAGCGGAGGAAGTCGCGCAGGAGAGCCGAGTGGTGCCTGGGGTTCTGCAGTTTTGGGGGCCCGTTCCTTTCTATCAGTTCAAAAACCTACAGCACACGGATGCAAGAGGACACTGCACCTGCTCCTTTGCTAGCCACAGCAGCTCTCTCCACACAGAGCCCTCTTGCTAAGCTGCACCTTACCCTGAGACGGGCTTCCCGCTTGTAAGGAGCTTCCCCTTCCACCATTTCCAGCCCCATGATGCCCAGGGACCAGATGTCCACTTTGGGGCCGTAGGCTTCTCCTCTCACCACCTCCGGCGCCATCCAGCTGGGAGTGCCGACGCTGGAGCTGCGCTTGCTGCGCTCAGGGCTGAGCTGAGCACAGAGGCCAAAGTCACCTGAGGCCAAAAACAAAGCCTGTCAAAGCCAGCTCCCACTGGCAAAGCGGCCAAAACCATTGCCCACTCCAAGCCTGACCAGGCCTTGCTGAATCTAGCTGAAAAAGCAGCTGAGCTCTCCTTCCACGTGCCTGGAGCCAGGCAAATAATGCATCGGCCACATCCACAACACCCTCACCATTCACGCACTGGCCAAGCGGCGCTTCTGCCCCAGTGGCAGTCACCGAAATGCAAGCGCACGGCAGGTGCTGGAAATGCTGCAGCCCAGCAGGGATACCCACCCAACTTGACAGATCCATCCATGCCCACAAGGACGTTGTTGCTTTTGATGTCTCTGTGGATGACTTGGCGGGAATGAAGGAAATGCAGTCCTTGCAGGCACTGAGAGAGAAAAAGGAGGGAGGGAAAGTTAACGTACAGGATCGGATTTCATCCCACCAGAAAGGAAAGAGCTCGACGGGACTGACGGCTTTCTCAGGGAATTGTGAGCGAGGGCGCAGCATCATGGTGCTGTCACGAAGAAGAGCTTGCTGCTTCAACACTCTTGGAAGTTTTTTCTCGATTTCCAAGCAAAGGCATCCAAGCTCCCAAAAGTTCCGCCGGCCTTGGGTAGGAAGCGCGTCACCTTTTGCTGGGAGGCGGCACGGCAAATATTTTTGGGGAAGCCTAGTGGCAGCAGAGGAGGAAGCAGCACCTAAGAGCTGTTCCAGAATCCGTCGCCATGCGGGCTGCAATGCTATCCTTTGCAGCTGAGGACGGCTCTTTGCCCTTAGCTTGAAATTCTGCCACCTGCATGGCAAGGAATATAGGACAGACAGACAGGCTCCAGGCAAACATTCCCAGGCAAAGCTGAGAAGAGGAAGCAAGTGAAACCAAGCGAGTGAGCCAGCACCAGCGCCAGAGGACACACAGGATGGAAGAGTGCAAGAACAGAGCCTGAGGAGTGCGGGCACAGCGGCAGGCAGTTCACTTCCCATGCTCGCTCTTCTCCTATGTGTGTGGTGAGAAGAGCAGCAGCAGCAGCAGCAGCAAAAGAAAGGTGAGAGCAAGAAATCCCAGCTGTCCTTAACCTCCAGCTGGCAAGCAGCATCCTGGGCAGGCTTGGGGAAGCACAAGCGGGATCCCTCACCTCCCGACAGACAGCGCCTATCTGTCCTTCCTCCGGGTACACCGCGCTGAGCACATCAAACAAGGTGCCGCCGTCCATGAACTCCATGGCCAGCCAGAGCTCCGCATCCACCAGGTAGCTGAAAGAAGAAAACCACGGCATGGAGAGACAGCAATGGGCACAGCCTCAGTCAGCCAGGCGCCCGAGCCAGGTTTTTGCAACTGCTCTCCAAGCTACGTGTGCCACAAGAGATTCATGATCACCAGCTCCAACTCCTCCCACGCTCTGGAGACCAGCAGAGAAATCACCACCAGCTCCCTTCTCTGCCAGGGACCAAAGGGCATCGTCTCTTCGGGCTTGCACTAGCTAAAGCTACATTGACATGAGAATAGGCCAACCTGTCTAAGTAGGTAACGATATTGGGACTCCTGTTGTCCCTCATGGCCAGGATTTCATTGGCAGCCAGCTCCTCGGACATCTCCTCCTCAAGCGACATGATCTTGATTGCCACCTGAAATGACATTGGCCACCGTTTACCTTGAGAAGACGCCCCCTGCTCGAGATCACAAGCAGCACGGAGCGAGTGCTGCTGCAATGAGGCAGCGGGCTGGGCCAAAGTGCCTTGTCACTCGACAGCAGAGCTTAGCAGAAGCACCAAAGGCCATCCCAAATGCATTCTGCCTCCTGAGCCTAGAGTGTACTTCAGAGGAACAGCCTCTGCTGCAGACATGGAGCTGCCACCCAAACCTCCAGGCAGGGCTCACAGCAGCGGGGAAAGCGCTCCGGAGCTGCAAAATGGCATGGGGCTGTTGGCACTTTACCTGTTGTCCGCTGCTGGTGTCAAGGGCTTTATAAACAGCTCCAAAGCCCCTGGAAAGACAAAAGCAGCAGAAAGAGCCCTTTATCCCTTGGCACTGAAATCAAGCCTAGGCAGCAGATCTCCCCAGGCTGCCTGCACGCCTTCCTTAGAAAACGCCTGGCTGCGGCGTCTCTTCGGCCAGCAGCACGTCGGCCCGTGAGCCCTCTGCCCTGCGGGGCAGCCTGTCCAAGGGAACACTAAGGTGCAGCATGAAGACCAAGGGCTGCTGGAAATCTCCAAGGCACACGCCCAGCCAGGTCATTTCCAAACCTAAGGGGAACTCTCCTCCTTGTGTGGGCATGCATGTATGTGTGTGTCAAAAGAGTGAGAACAATTAGAGTCAGAAGACTGTCCTTGAGAATCTGACATTTCTTGAGTGGCAAGGTGCTCTTTCAGGCCAGAAAGCGGCAGGGGCAGAGGGCTTCCCAGCTCCTGCTCCTCCTTGCTGCAAGCAAGACAATGCCAGCATCAACGTGTCTTTGATGAGGCCTTCGCATTGTTCTGACCCAGCAGTCCAGGCAGGCGACAGGAGGTAAAGCCAGAGCCTGACCGTGATTGGAGCTTGCCTGACTTCACGCTTGATATTGCACCAGCCAAAGACCTGGCCCACACTTTTGGAAAAGGAGCCGAGGCCACGCTTACCCTCGTCCCAGTTCTTCAAATGCCGTGTATTTGCTCATTGGCTGGCCCGGACTCACAATGCTCCCTGAAAGACAAAAGCAGCGCAGGGCGCTCGCTCGCACACAGAGACGCCGCTCCCCACACCCTCCCAAAGGCAGCCCCGCTGCCAGCAGCTCTGGGCCCTTTGCGGTCCCCTGGCTTCCAGCTGCTGAGACCAGCAAGTGGGAGGGCCATCTTCTCCACCTTTCATCAGGTGGCCTTTCCCAGAAGGCCTTTATTTCTTTCAAGCGCAGCATCCCATGCCATAAGCCAAAATGATGAGACCTTAAGAAGAGGGCCCTAAGAGGTCACCAAGGGCCTTTGCAGCCTCTGCAGTCACACCCACCATCACTGGCAGGTCCACTGCCAGGGCCACAAAGTGTCTGAGCCAGAGGAGGTGCAAGAACGGGAGCCCGAAAACAGCTGGGGCCAGAGAGCTCCCTGGGGCCTAGGCACTTGCTAGGTGCCAGCCTTCTGCTCAAGCAGAAACAATCTCTGCTTTTGTCTTTGGCACACAAGGCAGCCCAGGCCGAGCCAAGCCAGGCCCAGCCGCCCTCACAGGCAGCAGGAAGTCCCTGAGCGCTGCCGCGCTGCCTCAAAGCACAACAACAGCTTCTGCCGAGAGGCCTAAGCGCCTCTGAGACCGAGGGGCAACTTCTGGCACAGCCTACCCCCAGACACGCACACAACACACTGCTCTGGCAGACAAGAAATGCACCCGACTCACTCAGTGTCTTCCGGCCCTGCTCCTGCCTCTTCTCGGGCTGCTGGGCTGCGCTGCTGCAGGAAGTGCCAGCAGCGGGGGGCGAGCTGGCTGCTGCAGCCCACGCTGGTCCAGCGGCACCAGGTTGAATTGCAGAGCCTGTGTTGAGCTGGGACCAGAAAGGATTGCCCGTCAGAAGGGTGCCTGGCACACATGCCCCGCCCAGTGCATGGCCAAAGCAAGGCCTTGGGAAGGTGCTGTCAGCCACCCCCAGGCCTCTCCAGCTGGGGCGTTTCCCATGTCCCCTTCTCAAAGGCAACTTTGGCAAAAGCCCAAAGGCTACTTGGATCCAGCCCCTCAGGGCCACCTCCATGCTCCATGTTTTCAGCTTTTCTGCAAGACATTGGCAACAAGGGATCGATGGGGCTGCCAAGATCCAGAAAGACATCAGAGCAGGGCCCCAGGGCCTTCTTGCTTTCCTCCTCCTGTCTTTCCCTGGGCAATGAAATCAGCCCGCAACTGGCATGCAGTGGTCTGCTCAGAAGCCCGCAGCATTGCCCTTCTCTGATCTGTTTCACAGATTGCCCCTCTCCATGGCAGCCTTTAGGGAGCGGCCCTTCGGAGACGCCTTCCTGCCCTGCCCAGACCCACCCGCCCTTCACAATGTAGGGCAGCCAAGGATTCTCCTCTCCAAAGGCTGCTCTGACCGGCTGGAAGTGAAGCACAGCCTGAAGCTAATTAGTCCATGGAGAGGGCAGGTCCCCTCCAGGGGCCAGTGTCTGCCAGGTCCCCTGCAAGGCCGGCAACTGCGTCTTTGGGCCGCTCCGTCCGCTGACCACAGGCAGCCTGCACTGACAATGGGCACACGGGGCTGACTCCTACACTGAGAATCATTGAATGCTGCCTCCTGTCTGATGCCGAGAGACATTCTCAGGCCCTCTCAGCATCCCAGCTTAAATGCCAAACTTCAGAACCCATTGGCCAGGGCTCGCTGGCTTGCCTGAAGCAGCACTAGGTCACGGCAGGCACACAGCCGCCCAGCATCTTCAGCCACGAGCAACAAGGGCTGCTCCAAAACTGGAAGCCTGGCCCTGCACCAAAGGCAGTGCCATGCTCAGCTGCCACTCACCGGCTCTGCAAGTTCAGGCTGTGCAGGGAAAGCAGCTGGAGGCTTGATGCTCCTTTGCTCCTCTTCAGCCTCTTCCTCAATGCCAGAGGCAGCCAGAGGAGCTGCTGACCCTGCTGTTGAGGCCTGCAGACAGTCAGAAGTGAGAGAGATGGGCAAAAGGCGATCCCTCAGGAGCTGCTTTCTGTTGAGCTGGGAAAGGACCCAGAAGAAGGGGAAATGGAAGACTTTGATACAAGTGGGACTCTGAGTCATGAAAAGCCCAGGAAGTTGGCTGAATGAGGTGCTACTCCCATCTTGCTGTGCATTTGAGCTTCCCTGCTGCCTAGAAGCAGCAAGATGCCTTGGAGCTGTCCCATTTGCCTTTCATCTCTTGAAAGGCTCTTCCCTGCAAAATCAGCAAACAGCCAGTGCTCCCTTTGCTACTGCTGATGCCACGGGGCACTTGGCCTTTCTTTCAGCCTCCCACGCTGGCACTCCACACTGGACTGCAAGAGGCCAAGCTGGCAGAATTGCCGCCCCATTGTCACACGCCAGCAACGTCACAGCTTCCTTTGCCACTCACCAAAGGCCAGGCTTGCCTCCATCCGCGTGTCAGGTGACCTGCAGCCAGCAAGGGAAAAGGAACCAGAGGCCCTTAGAAAAGTGCCTGTGCTGGCCACTCCCGCAGCACAAGGCAGTCCCAACACAGAGCATTTCCCTTTCCCAACATGCCTCCCGGAGCAACAGCTCTTTCCCACAGCAGGCAAGAGAACAACAAGGACGCTAGAGTAGGCTCTGTCTACATTTGGGCCTCTTTTGCCAAGAGAGAAATAGAAAGACGCTGCTGGAAATGCCCCTTGCTCTTCAACACTCTCAGCTTCCCTTGTGCCCAACAGCTCAAGCAGCATTTTCCTCTTCTCTTTCTTCTCTTTCTTTTTCTTTTTAGATGTAGATTCTTTTAAATGGCATGCCCTAATTCCCATGCCTTGGCTGAAGATGGTAGCTCAGCAAAGCTTCCACAAAGGACCCTTTCCCTGTGGCAGCTCCCTGCTGAAGCAGCCCAGGAACAGCTGCTGGGCTCAGCAGCAAACCCTCCCTGCACTGGACTTTGTGCTGCATCGCCAAGGGAATCGCAGTCTTGGCACACCATCAAAGGATCAAGCCACGCAGCCAAGGCCTCTAAGGGGCAGAATTGGGAGCGAAAGGTGCTTTCCTTCGCTCCTGGAGAGAGCCACCGAGTTGCTAGCAGTACTTCTGAGCATCTCCCCTCCGAGTCTGCAATTAGCAGCTTGTCTTGCTTGAAGCAGCAAGAGGAGGAAATGACAGGCTCCAGTGCCGCGCACTCTCTCGGGGAGGGAAGGCAACCGCTGCAGGTTGCGGGGCAAATACTCTGCACCCGCCCCCCAGTACACAGATGCCCCCTTTTTAGCTGATGCTGCTGGCAGGACATTGACCAAAGCGGTGGCATCTTCATGGCCATTGTGTTCCCAAATAAACTCGGTCACTGCTGCGGCATAAAGAGCAGAGTGAAGCAAAAGCCGGGTGATGCCAGCCCCAGGAGAAACCTTTACTTACGAGTCAGCTGGGTCAGGTAGTAGCCAGAATAGACAACAGAAAAGACCGTGCAAACCGCGGCACAGACCTGCCCGATCATTTTGGCAGCGCTGTGCGGGTTTGCACACTGAATGCCAGCCAAGGCAAAGCCCAGACTCCTCTCGGGGTGCAGGCCGTCTGCTGAGAACTCCTTGAGCACAAGGATCCTCCTGCAGGGAGCGAGCAGAAGAGCCGCTCTGGACAAGCAGGCCTTGCGTGCACCGGGGCAACGCTGTGCTGACAGCACTGTGACGTGGCACCGCTCCCCTGACCTCACAATAGCAGCTGTTCTATGGCTTCCTTGTGCCCAGCAAGGCAACCTTCTGTACAGCTGATGCGAAAGAAAAGCCTGGGAAGTTCTCCTCACTCATAAAGCAGCAGAAAATGTCCTCCCAGTCCATAAGGCAGTGCTCAAGGCGTCCCAGGGGAACTCAGAAAATGGGCCAACCCAAGCGGCATCCAAGGAATCCAAGCAAACGCGCCTTTTGGTCCCAAAAGCTTTGACTGAAAGCAAAAGTCTGCTTCTTCTAGGTGGCATGGGAGCTGGTTCTGAAAAGTCTCACTTCTTCAATGACATTTAGGGGGAAAAAGAAGCAAAGATAATAAAGTTCCAGGAGTATTTTAGGCTGCAGTCACTTCTCGAGCACGCGGGTGCGTGCTGACCTATGGAGGGGCTTGACAGCTGGCCTGCAAGCAAAGCTGAGTTCATAGAAGACATCCCAATTGATGGGTTTTGAGTGTATCCATAGCAAGGAAGAAGACAAGGCCGTCAGCATGGAAACCGATTAGTAAAGAGAGATGAAATTTTCGTAAGCTAGACTAGTGCCTAAGTAGATGTGTATACTTGCCTTATAAATTTCTGTAAAACTTTTGCCAATTCTATTGACGTTAATTGCTTTGCACCAATGGATATAAGAAGTTCTTGTGGTGTAGTCAGTGACTTAAGATCACGCTTTGTTAAGAGTGTAGAAGCTGGAGAACACGCAGAATAAAGAAAACTTTTTTCTTCTTGGACCCTGATCACGTGTGTATGTCACGTCCGGCCTAATGGTGACAGTTCCCCATCTCTGGATCAAGAGACAAGTATTGTCTGACAGGTAGCTTGTCAACAAACTGGGAAAGAATTGAGTACCTGGGCATGCAGATTTCTGAAGGGAGGAAAGAAAAGTGTTGACAAGAATAAGCCTGAGTTTTAAACGCCTGAAAGAGTCAAAAATAACACGTTGTGGGATATTGTGCCAGATGTTCCACAGAGTTAAAACCAACCACAACTCATTAGTATCTGGACTTCCTTGCCCACTATGCTTAGAAATGTTGCTTGAAGGCACTTTGTATCTAAAAAATCCAGTTCCTGTAGATGACTGTAGACGTAGATCAAAATCCTACCAAAAACTCCGTGTCAAAACGAGCAAGAGTGAGACTTTTGTCCTTGGCAGTAGCTTCCAGGTGCTCCTGGACATCGCCAGGCCTAGACACAACGATGTGTATTCGGCGGAGGGAGAGAAGCCTTATGCTTAGCTCTAACTGTGACCTTTGCTAGCAGATCTTACTAGCAGGTAAGAAATTCCATTTGTTCTGCTCTTAGGCAGAGCCAAGATGGGAATCCAAGTCTAGATCACAGGAGAAGATCACAGGAGCCTCAGCTTTTCCAGAGGAGGAAAAATACAAAGGCTAGTAAATTTGCCCTGGGTTGACAGGGTTTTTTTACAGATCCATAGACAAGTGATGAAGCTTAAAAGATGACAGCAGAGGAAAATCAACAGATATGCTGAAACTGAGTGAAGAGGAAGGAGACTTCAAATTAACTGAAAAGCTGCACCGAAAGCCTCTCTACTTTTTGCAGTTGCTTCAAGTTTAAAATGACAAATTCTAGCAGCACTTCCAACTTATTGTTCTTAATTCTAGATTAAAGACAATCAAAACTGTGTACTCCTGCTTAGAGTATGAAGTAAAGCACAGAAAGGCATTAGAGTAAGAAAAGTTGTGTTTAGAAGGCTGAGGCAGCCTTAGGGCTAGGAGGAATGGGGAGGCGTGGAAATCAGGCCTGTGGGCACCAGTCAAGGAGCATCCAGTCCCTGAGCGGTCCCTCACAGAGGGTATCCCAGCAGATGGAGTCCAAATGGAGCCACAGCTCGGTGGGAAAAGTGCCGGGCTGCTGAGCCGTGCTTAGCAGGGGCTCCTGCATCAAATTGCTCCCTGACAGGTGCAGTATGCTGTGTGTGTGTGCCCAACAGCTGGCAAGAGCAGGCTGGCCCAGATGTGGGAAAAGGCCAAGGAGGCAGCAGAGTGGGAATGGGGCTGTGCAGGAGGCCCTGGTGGTTGCACACAGCCGTGGGGGATCAGGCTGGCCCAGATGGTCCCTGGGGCTCTGGGCTGAAAAGGGGGGAAAAGAGAAGCAGGGAGGAAGGGCCAGATGCCGCTATGAGAATGCCATTCCATCCCATAGGTGACATAGTGAGAGGAGGCTGGGAACAAAATGGTCATTCCTGCTGATCACCCTGACATCTTCACGACAAGAGGCCCAGAAAGGAGTGCACATCTGCCTCCTGGTGTTGTCCTGAATGTGAGCTCATTACCTGGCGTTCATTACCCGCAAGTCTGGCAGCTTCCCGCGGGCATTCCACGCTTCAGGCAAGCAAAGCTGCTTACCTCACTATGTTCTTTGGGCCTCTGAAGGGGACCGTCCACTTAGCTACAGCCTGGCAAGGAAGGGAGTCTTACAACACTCTGGATATTTTAGACTTTTATTCTCACTCGGCCTGAAACAAAGTATCCCCTCGCTACTTCTCCATCTTCATCCTTCTGTCCTGCAGGTGGCCTGTTCAGGCTGACAGCTTGGAGCGCCTGCAGGCTCCAGTTCGGCTGCAGCGCAGCTTTTCCTCTCACAGCTTAATTCTTATTATGACAATTCTTTCATTTCTACTTCAAAGATACCTCAGAGCTTGCCTAAATTAACAACACTCTATTCTAAGCTAAACAATCCTCTATTATCTAAGATATCTACGTTCCATAGCCCTTAAATGGTGATCCCTATATATCCTAGTTCTTTTAAACTTTCATCTCTTGGAGAAAGAAAAAACAACTCAGCTTTAAATTGAACCTAGCACACACCTAACCAAACCTAACCTAACCTAACCTAACCTAACCTAACCTAACCTAACCTAACCTAACCTTACCTTACCTTACCTAACCTAACCAAACACCTAAACTGAGCAAATACGAAAAAAAATCACATTTCCTATCTATGGCACAGCTCCTCTTAATACTCAGGGGATGGCTGGAGCTCTGCCTAAAGATGACACATCCCCTTTTCCCTCCTCTGGGCTGGCGGAGCATAAGGGCCTCCTCAGGCGCAGGTGTCTCCTCTCCAGTCTTCCTGCACTTGCTTGGCTGAGATGATCAGAGCAGCCAGGCTGGAGGCAGGATCGCCTGAGGTCACAAAGGGATGCTGCCCAGAGGAAAAAAGAACAAAGAAAGGAACTCTTACTTTCCAGAATCCCATCCTCACGGGCTCAAGCAGGATTCCCTGGCTACCAGGAAGACACACAAAGAGCACCGAGGGCAGCATGTCCCCCTGCGCCTTGCTGTGCTGGGAGCTGTCTGCGCCACGTGGCCCACACTCCTCCTCATGCCTTCATGCAGGTGTCCTCAGCTGCCAGGGCTTTTTGCCCCTTTGCTTTTTCTTACCTGCAGGAGCTCCTGGGCAGACCAGCGCCTGTCCTCGTCAGCCTGCAGGCAGCAGCGGAGGAAGTCGCGCAGGAGAGCCGAGTGGTGCCTGGGGTTCTGCAGTTTTGGGGGCCCGTTCCTTTCTATCAGTTCAAAAACCTACAGCACACGGATGCAAGAGGACACTGCACCTGCTCCTTTGCTAGCCACAGCAGCTCTCTCCACACAGAGCCCTCTTGCTAAGCTGCACCTTACCCTGAGACGGGCTTCCCGCTCGTAAGGAGCTTCCCCTTCCACCATTTCCAGCCCCATGATGCCCAGGGACCAGATGTCCACTTTGGGGCCGTAGGCTTCTCCTCTCACCACCTCCGGCGCCATCCAGCTGGGAGTGCCGACGCTGGAGCTGCGCTTGCTGCGCTCAGGGCTGAGCTGAGCACAGAGGCCAAAGTCACCTGAGGCCAAAAACAAAGCCTGTCAAAGCCAGCTCCCACTGGCAAAGCGGCCAAAACCATTGCCCACTCCAAGCCTGACCAGGCCTTGCTGAATCTAGCTGAAAAAGCAGCTGAGCTCTCCTTCCACGTGCCTGGAGCCAGGCAAATAATGCATCGGCCACATCCACAACACCCTCACCATTCACGCACTGGCCAAGCGGCGCTTCTGCCCCAGTGGCAGTCACCGAAATGCAAGCGCACGGCAGGTGCTGGAAATGCTGCAGCCCAGCAGGGATACCCACCCAACTTGACAGATCCATCCATGCCCACAAGGACGTTGTTGCTTTTGATGTCTCTGTGGATGACTTGGCGGGAATGAAGGAAATGCAGTCCTTGCAGGCACTGAGAGAGAAAAAGGAGGGAGGGAAAGTTAACGTACAGGATCGGATTTCATCCCACCAGAAAGGAAAGAGCTCGACGGGACTGACGGCTTTCTCAGGGAATTGTGAGCGAGGGCGCAGCATCATGGTGCTGTCACGAAGAAGAGCTTGCTGCTTCAACACTCTTGGAAGTTTTTTCTCGATTTCCAAGCAAAGGCATCCAAGCTCCCAAAAGTTCCGCCGGCCTTGGGTAGGAAGCGCGTCACCTTTTGCTGGGAGGCGGCACGGCAAATATTTTTGGGGAAGCCTAGTGGCAGCAGAGGAGGAAGCAGCACCTAAGAGCTGTTCCAGAATCCGTCGCCATGCGGGCTGCAATGCTATCCTTTGCAGCTGAGGACGGCTCTTTGCCCTTAGCTTGAAATTCTGCCACCTGCATGGCAAGGAATATAGGACAGACAGACAGGCTCCAGGCAAACATTCCCAGGCAAAGCTGAGAAGAGGAAGCAAGTGAAACCAAGCGAGTGAGCCAGCACCAGCGCCAGAGGACACACAGGATGGAAGAGTGCAAGAACAGAGCCTGAGGAGTGCGGGCACAGCGGCAGGCAGTTCACTTCCCATGCTCGCTCTTCTCCTATGTGTGTGGTGAGAAGAGCAGCAGCAGCAGCAGCAGCAAAAGAAAGGTGAGAGCAAGAAATCCCAGCTGTCCTTAACCTCCAGCTGGCAAGCAGCATCCTGGGCAGGCTTGGGGAAGCACAAGCGGGATCCCTCACCTCCCGACAGACAGCGCCTATCTGTCCTTCCTCCGGGTACACCGCGCTGAGCACATCAAACAAGGTGCCGCCGTCCATGAACTCCATGGCCAGCCAGAGCTCCGCATCCACCAGGTAGCTGAAAGAAGAAAACCACGGCATGGAGAGACAGCAATGGGCACAGCCTCAGTCAGCCAGGGGCCCGAGCCAGGTTTTTGCAACTGCTCTCCAAGCTACGTGTGCCACAAGATATTCATGATCACCAGCTCCAACTCCTCCCACGCTCTGGAGACCAGCAGAGAAATCACCACCAGCTCCCTTCTCTGCCAGGGACCAAAGGGCATCGTCTCTTCGGGCTTGCACTAGCTACATTGACATGAGAATAGGCCAACCTGTCTAAGTAGGTAACGATATTGGGACTCCTGTTGTCCCTCATGGCCAGGATTTCATTGGCAGCCAGCTCCTCGGACATCTCCTCCTCAAGCGACATGATCTTGATTGCCACCTGAAATGACATTGGCCACCGTTTACCTTGAGAAGACGCCCCCTGCTCGAGATCACAAGCAGCACGGAGCGAGTGCTGCTGCAATGAGGCAGCGGGCTGGGCCAAAGTGCCTTGTCACTCGACAGCAGAGCTTAGCAGAAGCACCAAAGGCCATCCCAAATGCATTCTGCCTCCTGAGCCTAGAGTGTACTTCAGAGGAACAGCCTCTGCTGCAGACATGGAGCTGCCACCCAAACCTCCAGGCAGGGCTCACAGCAGCGGGGAAAGCGCTCCGGAGCTGCAAAATGGCATGGGGCTGTTGGCACTTTACCTGTTGTCCGCTGCTGGTGTCAAGGGCTTTATAAACAGCTCCAAAGCCCCTGGAAAGACAAAAGCAGCAGAAAGAGCCCTTTATCCCTTGGCACTGAAATCAAGCCTAGGCAGCAGATCTCCCCAGGCTGCCTGCACGCCTTCCTTAGAAAACGCCTGGCTGCGGCGTCTCTTCGGCCAGCAGCACGTCGGCCCGTGAGCCCTCTGCCCTGCGGGGCAGCCTGTCCAAGGGAACACTAAGGTGCAGCATGAAGACCAAGGGCTGCTGGAAATCTCCAAGGCACACGCCCAGCCAGGTCATTTCCAAACCTAAGGGGAACTCTCCTCCTTGTGCGGGTGTGCATGCATGTGTGTGTCAAAAGAGTGAGAACAATTAGAGTCAGAAGACTGTCCTTGAGAATCTGACATTTCTTGAGTGGCAAGGTGCTCTTTCAGGCCAGAAAGCGGCAGGGGCAGAGGGCTTCCCAGCTCCTGCTCCTCCTTGCTGCAAGCAAGACAATGCCAGCATCAACTTGTCTTTGATGAGGCCTTCGCATTGTTCTGACCCAGCAGTCCAGGCAGGCGACAGGAGGTAAAGCCAGAGCCTGACCGTGATTGGAGCTTGCCTGACTTCACGCTTGATATTGCACCAGCCAAAGACCTGGCCCACACTTTTGGAAAAGGAGCCGAGGCCACGCTTACCCTCGTCCCAGTTCTTCAAATGCCGTGTATTTGCTCATTGGCTGGCCCGGACTCACAATGCTCCCTGAAAGACAAAAGCAGCGCAGGGCGCTCGCTCGCACACAGAGACGCCGCTCCCCACACCCTCCCAAAGGCAGCCCCGCTGCCAGCAGCTCTGGGCCCTTTGCGGTCCCCTGGCTTCCAGCTGCTGAGACCAGCAAGTGGGAGGGCCATCTTCTCCACCTTTCATCAGGTGGCCTTTCCCAGAAGGCCTTTATTTCTTTCAAGCGCAGCATCCCATGCCATAAGCCAAAATGATGAGACCTTAAGAAGAGGGCCCTAAGAGGTCACCAAGGGCCTTTGCAGCCTCTGCAGTCACACCCACCATCACTGGCAGGTCCACTGCCAGGGCCACAAAGTGTCTGAGCCAGAGGAGGTGCAAGAACGGGAGCCCGAAAACAGCTGGGGCCAGAGAGCTCCCTGGGGCCTAGGCACTTGCTAGGTGCCAGCCTTCTGCTCAAGCAGAAACAATCTCTGCTTTTGTCTTTGGCACACAAGGCAGCCCAGGCCGAGCCAAGCCAGGCCCAGCCGCCCTCACAGGCAGCAGGAAGTCCCTGAGCGCTGCCGCGCTGCCTCAAAGCACAACAACAGCTTCTGCCGAGAGGCCTAAGCGCCTCTGAGACCGAGGGGCAACTTCTGGCACAGCCTACCCCCAGACACGCACACAACACACTGCTCTGGCAGACAAGAAATGCACCCGACTCACTCAGTGTCTTCCGGCCCTGCTCCTGCCTCTTCTCGGGCTGCTGGGCTGCGCTGCTGCAGGAAGTGCCAGCAGCGGGGGGCGAGCTGGCTGCTGCAGCCCACGCTGGTCCAGCGGCACCAGGTTGAATTGCAGAGCCTGTGTTGAGCTGGGACCAGAAAGGATTGCCCGTCAGAAGGGTGCCTGGCACACATGCCCCGCCCAGTGCACGGCCAAAGCAAGGCCTTGGGAAGGTGCTGTCAGCCACCCCCAGGCCTCTCCAGCTGGGGCGTTTCCCATGTCCCCTTCTCAAAGGCAACTTTGGCAAAAGCCCAAAGGCTACTTGGATCCAGCCCCTCAGGGCCACCTCCATGCTCCATGTTTTCAGCTTTTCTGCAAGACATTGGCAACAAGGGATCGATGGGGCTGCCAAGATCCAGAAAGACATCAGAGCAGGGCCCCAGGGCCTTCTTGCTTTCCTCCTCCTGTCTTTCCCTGGGCAATGAAATCAGCCCGCAACTGGCATGCAGTGGTCTGCTCAGAAGCCCGCAGCATTGCCCTTCTCTGATCTGTTTCACAGATTGCCCCTCTCCATGGCAGCCTTTAGGGAGCGGCCCTTCGGAGACGCCTTCCTGCCCTGCCCAGACCCACCCGCCCTTCACAATGTAGGGCAGCCAAGGATTCTCCTCTCCAAAGGCTGCTCTGACCGGCTGGAAGTGAAGCACAGCCTGAAGCTAATTAGTCCATGGAGAGGGCAGGTCCCCTCCAGGGGCCAGTGTCTGCCAGGTCCCCTGCAAGGCCGGCAACTGCGTCTTTGGGCCGCTCCGTCCGCTGACCACAGGCAGCCTGCACTGACAATGGGCACACGGGGCTGACTCCTACACTGAGAATCATTGAATGCTGCCTCCTGTCTGATGCCGAGAGACATTCTCAGGCCCTCTCAGCATCCCAGCTTAAATGCCAAACTTCAGAACCCATTGGCCAGGGCTCGCTGGCTTGCCTGAAGCAGCACTAGGTCACGGCAGGCACACAGCCGCCCAGCATCTTCAGCCACGAGCAACAAGGGCTGCTCCAAAACTGGAAGCCTGGCCCTGCACCAAAGGCAGTGCCATGCTCAGCTGCCACTCACCGGCTCTGCAAGTTCAGGCTGTGCAGGGAAAGCAGCTGGAGGCTTGATGCTCCTTTGCTCCTCTTCAGCCTCTTCCTCAATGCCAGAGGCAGCCAGAGGAGCTGCTGACCCTGCTGTTGAGGCCTGCAGACAGTCAGAAGTGAGAGAGATGGGCAAAAGGCGATCCCTCAGGAGCTGCTTTCTGTTGAGCTGGGAAAGGACCCAGAAGAAGGGGAAATGGAAGACTTTGATACAAGTGGGACTCTGAGTCATGAAAAGCCCAGGAAGTTGGCTGAATGAGGTGCTACTCCCATCT
Source organism: Molothrus aeneus (assembly GCF_037042795.1). NCBI lineage: Eukaryota > Metazoa > Chordata > Aves > Passeriformes > Icteridae > Molothrus > Molothrus aeneus. The sequence continues at coordinate 917,775 of NW_027099068.1, read as the reverse complement.
TGCTGTGCATTTGAGCTTCCCTGCTGCCTAGAAGCAGCAAGATGCCTTGGAGCTGTCCCATTTGCCTTTCATCTCTTGAAAGGCTCTTCCCTGCAAAATCAGCAAACAGCCAGTGCTCCCTTTGCTACTGCTGATGCCACGGGGCACTTGGCCTTTCTTTCAGCCTCCCACGCTGGCACTCCACACTGGACTGCAAGAGGCCAAGCTGGCAGAATTGCCGCCCCGTTGTCACACGCCAGCAACGTCACAGCTTCCTTTGCCACTCACCAAAGGCCAGGCTTGCCTCCATCCGCGTGTCAGGTGACCTGCAGCCAGCAAGGGAAAAGGAACCAGAGGCCCTTAGAAAAGTGCCTGTGCTGGCCACTCCCGCAGCACAAGGCAGTCCCAACACAGAGCATTTCCCTTTCCCAACATGCCTCCCGGAGCAACAGCTCTTTCCCACAGCAGGCAAGAGAACAACAAGGACGCTAGAGTAGGCTCTGTCTACATTTGGGCCTCTTTTGCCAAGAGAGAAATAGAAAGACGCTGCTGGAAATGCCCCTTGCTCTTCAACACTCTCAGCTTCCCTTGTGCCCAACAGCTCAAGCAGCATTTTCCTCTTCTCTTTCTTCTCTTTCTTTTTCTTTTTAGATGTAGATTCTTTTAAATGGCATGCCCTAATTCCCATGCCTTGGCTGAAGATGGTAGCTCAGCAAAGCTTCCACAAAGGACCCTTTCCCTGTGGCAGCTCCCTGCTGAAGCAGCCCAGGAACAGCTGCTGGGCTCAGCAGCAAACCCTCCCTGCACTGGACTTTGTGCTGCATCGCCAAGGGAATCGCAGTCTTGGCACACCATCAAAGGATCAAGCCACGCAGCCAAGGCCTCTAAGGGGCAGAATTGGGAGCGAAAGGTGCTTTCCTTCGCTCCTGGAGAGAGCCACCGAGTTGCTAGCAGTACTTCTGAGCATCTCCCCTCCGAGTCTGCAATTAGCAGCTTGTCTTGCTTGAAGCAGCAAGAGGAGGAAATGACAGGCTCCAGTGCCGCGCACTCTCTCGGGGAGGGAAGGCAACCGCTGCAGGTTGCGGGGCAAATACTCTGCACCCGCCCCCCAGTACACAGATGCCCCCTTTTTAGCTGATGCTGCTGGCAGGACATTGACCAAAGCGGTGGCATCTTCATGGCCATTGTGTTCCCAAATAAACTCGGTCACTGCTGCGGCATAAAGAGCAGAGTGAAGCAAAAGCCGGGTGATGCCAGCCCCAGGAGAAACCTTTACTTACGAGTCAGCTGGGTCAGGTAGTAGCCAGAATAGACAACAGAAAAGACCATGCAAACCGCGGCACAGACCTGCCCGATCATTTTGGCAGCGCTGTGCGGGTTTGCACACTGAATGCCAGCCAAGGCAAAGCCCAGACTCCTCTCGGGGTGCAGGCCGTCTGCTGAGAACTCCTTGAGCACAAGGATCCTCCTGCAGGGAGCGAGCAGAAGAGCCGCTCTGGACAAGCAGGCCTTGCGTGCACCGGGGCAACGCTGTGCTGACAGCACTGTGACGTGGCACCGCTCCCCTGACCTCACAATAGCAGCTGTTCTATGGCTTCCTTGTGCCCAGCAAGGCAACCTTCTGTACAGCTGATGCGAAAGAAAAGCCTGGGAAGTTCTCCTCACTCATAAAGCAGCAGAAAATGTCCTCCCAGTCCATAAGGCAGTGCTCAAGGCGTCCCAGGGGAACTCAGAAAATGGGCCAACCCAAGCGGCATCCAAGGAATCCAAGCAAACGCGCCTTTTGGTCCCAAAAGCTTTGACTGAAAGCAAAAGTCTGCTTCTTCTAGGTGGCATGGGAGCTGGTTCTGAAAAGTCTCACTTCTTCAATGACATTTAGGGGGAAAAAGAAGCAAAGATAATAAAGTTCCAGGAGTATTTTAGGCTGCAGTCACTTCTCGAGCACGCGGGTGCGTGCTGACCTATGGAGGGGCTTGACAGCTGGCCTGCAAGCAAAGCTGAGTTCATAGAAGACATCCCAATTGATGGGTTTTGAGTGTATCCATAGCAAGGAAGAAGACAAGGCCGTCAGCATGGAAACCGATTAGTAAAGAGAGATGAAATTTTCGTAAGCTAGACTAGTGCCTAAGTAGATGTGTATACTTGCCTTATAAATTTCTGTAAAACTTTTGCCAATTCTATTGACGTTAATTGCTTTGCACCAATGGATATAAGAAGTTCTTGTGGTGTAGTCAGTGACTTAAGATCACGCTTTGTTAAGAGTGTAGAAGCTGGAGAACACGCAGAATAAAGAAAACTTTTTTCTTCTTGGACCCTGATCACGTGTGTATGTCACGTCCGGCCTAATGGTGACAGTTCCCCATCTCTGGATCAAGAGACAAGTATTGTCTGACAGGTAGCTTGTCAACAAACTGGGAAAGAATTGAGTACCTGGGCATGCAGATTTCTGAAGGGAGGAAAGAAAAGTGTTGACAAGAATAAGCCTGAGTTTTAAACGCCTGAAAGAGTCAAAAATAACACGTTGTGGGATATTGTGCCAGATGTTCCACAGAGTTAAAACCAACCACAACTCATTAGTATCTGGACTTCCTTGCCCACTATGCTTAGAAATGTTGCTTGAAGGCACTTTGTATCTAAAAAATCCAGTTCCTGTAGATGACTGTAGACGTAGATCAAAATCCTACCAAAAACTCCGTGTCAAAACGAGCAAGAGTGAGACTTTTGTCCTTGGCAGTAGCTTCCAGGTGCTCCTGGACATCGCCAGGCCTAGACACAACGATGTGTATTCGGCGGAGGGAGAGAAGCCTTATGCTTAGCTCTAACTGTGACCTTTGCTAGCAGATCTTACTAGCAGGTAAGAAATTCCATTTGTTCTGCTCTTAGGCAGAGCCAAGATGGGAATCCAAGTCTAGATCACAGGAGAAGATCACAGGAGCCTCAGCTTTTCCAGAGGAGGAAAAATACAAAGGCTAGTAAATTTGCCCTGGGTTGACAGGGTTTTTTTACAGATCCATAGACAAGTGATGAAGCTTAAAAGATGACAGCAGAGGAAAATCAACAGATATGCTGAAACTGAGTGAAGAGGAAGGAGACTTCAAATTAACTGAAAAGCTGCACCGAAAGCCTCTCTACTTTTTGCAGTTGCTTCAAGTTTAAAATGACAAACTCTAGCAGCACTTCCAACTTATTGTTCTTAATTCTAGATTAAAGACAATCAAAACTGTGTACTCCTGCTTAGAGTATGAAGTAAAGCACAGAAAGGCATTAGAGTAAGAAAAGTTGTGTTTAGAAGGCTGAGGCAGCCTTAGGGCTAGGAGGAATGGGGAGGCGTGGAAATCAGGCCTGTGGGCACCAGTCAAGGAGCATCCAGTCCCTGAGCGGTCCCTCACAGAGGGTATCCCAGCAGATGGAGTCCAAATGGAGCCACAGCTCGGTGGGAAAAGTGCCGGGCTGCTGAGCCGTGCTTAGCAGGGGCTCCTGCATCAAATTGCTCCCTGACAGGTGCAGTATGCTGTGTGTGTGTGCCCAACAGCTGGCAAGAGCAGGCTGGCCCAGATGTGGGAAAAGGCCAAGGAGGCAGCAGAGTGGGAATGGGGCTGTGCAGGAGGCCCTGGTGGTTGCACACAGCCGTGGGGGATCAGGCTGGCCCAGATGGTCCCTGGGGCTCTGGGCTGAAAAGGGGGGAAAAGAGAAGCAGGGAGGAAGGGCCAGATGCCGCTATGAGAATGCCATTCCATCCCATAGGTGACATAGTGAGAGGAGGCTGGGAACAAAATGGTCATTCCTGCTGATCACCCTGACATCTTCACGACAAGAGGCCCAGAAAGGAGTGCACATCTGCCTCCTGGTGTTGTCCTGAATGTGAGCTCATTACCTGGCGTTCATTACCCGCAAGTCTGGCAGCTTCCCGCGGGCATTCCACGCTTCAGGCAAGCAAAGCTGCTTACCTCACTATGTTCTTTGGGCCTCTGAAGGGGACCGTCCACTTAGCTACAGCCTGGCAAGGAAGGGAGTCTTACAACACTCTGGATATTTTAGACTTTTATTCTCACTCGGCCTGAAACAAAGTATCCCCTCGCTACTTCTCCATCTTCATCCTTCTGTCCTGAAGGTGGCCTGTTCAGGCTGACAGCTTGGAGCGCCTGCAGGCTCCAGTTCGGCTGCAGCGCAGCTTTTCCTCTCACAGCTTAATTCTTATTATGACAATTCTTTCATTTCTACTTCAAAGATACCTCAGAGCTTGCCTAAATTAACAACACTCTATTCTAAGCTAAACAATCCTCTATTATCTAAGATATCTACGTTCCATAGCCCTTAAATGGTGATCCCTATATATCCTAGTTCTTTTAAACTTTCATCTCTTGGAGAAAGAAAAAACAACTCAGCTTTAAATTGAACCTAGCACACACCTAACCAAACCTAACCTAACCTAACCTAACCTAACCTAACCTAACCTAACCTAACCTAACCTAACCTTACCTTACCTTACCTAACCTAACCAAACACCTAAACTGAGCAAATACGAAAAAAAATCACATTTCCTATCTATGGCACAGCTCCTCTTAATACTCAGGGGATGGCTGGAGCTCTGCCTAAAGATGACACATCCCCTTTTCCCTCCTCTGGGCTGGCGGAGCATAAGGGCCTCCTCAGGCGCAGGTGTCTCCTCTCCAGTCTTCCTGCACTTGCTTGGCTGAGATGATCAGAGCAGCCAGGCTGGAGGCAGGATCGCCTGAGGTCACAAAGGGATGCTGCCCAGAGGAAAAAAGAACAAAGAAAGGAACTCTTACTTTCCAGAATCCCATCCTCACGGGCTCAAGCAGGATTCCCTGGCTACCAGGAAGACACACAAAGAGCACCGAGGGCAGCATGTCCCCCTGCGCCTTGCTGTGCTGGGAGCTGTCTGCGCCACGTGGCCCACACTCCTCCTCATGCCTTCATGCAGGTGTCCTCAGCTGCCAGGGCTTTTTGCCCCTTTGCTTTTTCTTACCTGCAGGAGCTCCTGGGCAGACCAGCGCCTGTCCTCGTCAGCCTGCAGGCAGCAGCGGAGGAAGTCGCGCAGGAGAGCCGAGTGGTGCCTGGGGTTCTGCAGTTTTGGGGGCCCGTTCCTTTCTATCAGTTCAAAAACCTACAGCACACGGATGCAAGAGGACACTGCACCTGCTCCTTTGCTAGCCACAGCAGCTCTCTCCACACAGAGCCCTCTTGCTAAGCTGCACCTTACCCTGAGACGGGCTTCCCGCTCGTAAGGAGCTTCCCCTTCCACCATTTCCAGCCCCATGATGCCCAGGGACCAGATGTCCACTTTGGGGCCGTAGGCTTCTCCTCTCACCACCTCCGGCGCCATCCAGCTGGGAGTGCCGACGCTGGAGCTGCGCTTGCTGCGCTCAGGGCTGAGCTGAGCACAGAGGCCAAAGTCACCTGAGGCCAAAAACAAAGCCTGTCAAAGCCAGCTCCCACTGGCAAAGCGGCCAAAACCATTGCCCACTCCAAGCCTGACCAGGCCTTGCTGAATCTAGCTGAAAAAGCAGCTGAGCTCTCCTTCCACGTGCCTGGAGCCAGGCAAATAATGCATCGGCCACATCCACAACACCCTCACCATTCACGCACTGGCCAAGCGGCGCTTCTGCCCCAGTGGCAGTCACCGAAATGCAAGCGCACGGCAGGTGCTGGAAATGCTGCAGCCCAGCAGGGATACCCACCCAACTTGACAGATCCATCCATGCCCACAAGGACGTTGTTGCTTTTGATGTCTCTGTGGATGACTTGGCGGGAATGAAGGAAATGCAGTCCTTGCAGGCACTGAGAGAGAAAAAGGAGGGAGGGAAAGTTAACGTACAGGATCGGATTTCATCCCACCAGAAAGGAAAGAGCTCGACCGGACTGACGGCTTTCTCAGGGAATTGTGAGCGAGGGCGCAGCATCATGGTGCTGTCACGAAGAAGAGCTTGCTGCTTCAACACTCTTGGAAGTTTTTTCTCGATTTCCAAGCAAAGGCATCCAAGCTCCCAAAAGTTCCGCCGGCCTTGGGTAGGAAGCGCGTCACCTTTTGCTGGGAGGCGGCACGGCAAATATTTTTGGGGAAGCCTAGTGGCAGCAGAGGAGGAAGCAGCACCTAAGAGCTGTTCCAGAATCCGTCGCCATGCGGGCTGCAATGCTATCCTTTGCAGCTGAGGACGGCTCTTTGCCCTTAGCTTGAAATTCTGCCACCTGCATGGCAAGGAATATAGGACAGACAGACAGGCTCCAGGCAAACATTCCCAGGCAAAGCTGAGAAGAGGAAGCAAGTGAAACCAAGCGAGTGAGCCAGCACCAGCGCCAGAGGACACACAGGATGGAAGAGTGCAAGAACAGAGCCTGAGGAGTGCGGGCACAGCGGCAGGCAGTTCACTTCCCATGCTCGCTCTTCTCCTATGTGTGTGGTGAGAAGAGCAGCAGCAGCAGCAGCAGCAAAAGAAAGGTGAGAGCAAGAAATCCCAGCTGTCCTTAACCTCCAGCTGGCAAGCAGCATCCTGGGCAGGCTTGGGGAAGCACAAGCGGGATCCCTCACCTCCCGACAGACAGCGCCTATCTGTCCTTCCTCCGGGTACACCGCGCTGAGCACATCAAACAAGGTGCCGCCGTCCATGAACTCCATGGCCAGCCAGAGCTCCGCATCCACCAGGTAGCTGAAAGAAGAAAACCACGGCATGGAGAGACAGCAATGGGCACAGCCTCAGTCAGCCAGGGGCCCGAGCCAGGTTTTTGCAACTGCTCTCCAAGCTACGTGTGCCACAAGATATTCATGATCACCAGCTCCAACTCCTCCCACGCTCTGGAGACCAGCAGAGAAATCACCACCAGCTCCCTTCTCTGCCAGGGACCAAAGGGCATCGTCTCTTCGGGCTTGCACTAGCTACATTAACATGAGAATAGGCCAACCTGTCTAAGTAGGTAACGATATTGGGACTCCTGTTGTCCCTCATGGCCAGGATTTCATTGGCAGCCAGCTCCTCGGACATCTCCTCCTCAAGCGACATGATCTTGATTGCCACCTGAAATGACATTGGCCACCGTTTACCTTGAGAAGACGCCCCCTGCTCGAGATCACAAGCAGCACGGAGCGAGTGCTGCTGCAATGAGGCAGCGGGCTGGGCCAAAGTGCCTTGTCACTCGACAGCAGAGCTTAGCAGAAGCACCAAAGGCCATCCCAAATGCATTCTGCCTCCTGAGCCTAGAGTGTACTTCAGAGGAACAGCCTCTGCTGCAGACATGGAGCTGCCACCCAAACCTCCAGGCAGGGCTCACAGCAGCGGGGAAAGCGCTCCGGAGCTGCAAAATGGCATGGGGCTGTTGGCACTTTACCTGTTGTCCGCTGCTGGTGTCAAGGGCTTTATAAACAGCTCCAAAGCCCCTGGAAAGACAAAAGCAGCAGAAAGAGCCCTTTATCCCTTGGCACTGAAATCAAGCCTAGGCAGCAGATCTCCCCAGGCTGCCTGCACGCCTTCCTTAGAAAACGCCTGGCTGCGGCGTCTCTTCGGCCAGCAGCACGTCGGCCCGTGAGCCCTCTGCCCTGCGGGGCAGCCTGTCCAAGGGAACACTAAGGTGCAGCATGAAGACCAAGGGCTGCTGGAAATCTCCAAGGCACACGCCCAGCCAGGTCATTTCCAAACCTAAGGGGAACTCTCCTCCTTGTGCGGGTGTGCATGCATGTGTGTGTCAAAAGAGTGAGAACAATTAGAGTCAGAAGACTGTCCTTGAGAATCTGACATTTCTTGAGTGGCAAGGTGCTCTTTCAGGCCAGAAAGCGGCAGGGGCAGAGGGCTTCCCAGCTCCTGCTCCTCCTTGCTGCAAGCAAGACAATGCCAGCATCAACTTGTCTTTGATGAGGCCTTCGCATTGTTCTGACCCAGCAGTCCAGGCAGGCGACAGGAGGTAAAGCCAGAGCCTGACCGTGATTGGAGCTTGCCTGACTTCACGCTTGATATTGCACCAGCCAAAGACCTGGCCCACACTTTTGGAAAAGGAGCCGAGGCCACGCTTACCCTCGTCCCAGTTCTTCAAATGCCGTGTATTTGCTCATTGGCTGGCCCGGACTCACAATGCTCCCTGAAAGACAAAAGCAGCGCAGGGCGCTCGCTCGCACACAGAGACGCCGCTCCCCACACCCTCCTAAAGGCAGCCCCGCTGCCAGCAGCTCTGGGCCCTTTGCGGTCCCCTGGCTTCCAGCTGCTGAGACCAGCAAGTGGGAGGGCCATCTTCTCCACCTTTCATCAGGTGGCCTTTCCCAGAAGGCCTTTATTTCTTTCAAGCGCAGCATCCCATGCCATAAGCCAAAATGATGAGACCTTAAGAAGAGGGCCCTAAGAGGTCACCAAGGGCCTTTGCAGCCTCTGCAGTCACACCCACCATCACTGGCAGGTCCACTGCCAGGGCCACAAAGTGTCTGAGCCAGAGGAGGTGCAAGAACGGGAGCCCGAAAACAGCTGGGGCCAGAGAGCTCCCTGGGGCCTAGGCACTTGCTAGGTGCCAGCCTTCTGCTCAAGCAGAAACAATCTCTGCTTTTGTCTTTGGCACACAAGGCAGCCCAGGCCGAGCCAAGCCAGGCCCAGCCGCCCTCACAGGCAGCAGGAAGTCCCTGAGCGCTGCCGCGCTGCCTCAAAGCACAACAACAGCTTCTGCCGAGAGGCCTAAGCGCCTCTGAGACCGAGGGGCAACTTCTGGCACAGCCTACCCCCAGACACGCACACAACACACTGCTCTGGCAGACAAGAAATGCACCCGACTCACTCAGTGTCTTCCGGCCCTGCTCCTGCCTCTTCTCGGGCTGCTGGGCTGCGCTGCTGCAGGAAGTGCCAGCAGCGGGGGGCGAGCTGGCTGCTGCAGCCCACGCTGGTCCAGCGGCACCAGGTTGAATTGCAGAGCCTGTGTTGAGCTGGGACCAGAAAGGATTGCCCGTCAGAAGGGTGCCTGGCACACATGCCCCGCCCAGTGCACGGCCAAAGCAAGGCCTTGGGAAGGTGCTGTCAGCCACCCCCAGGCCTCTCCAGCTGGGGCGTTTCCCATGTCCCCTTCTCAAAGGCAACTTGGCAAAAGCCCAAAGGCTACTTGGATCCAGCCCCTCAGGGCCACCTCCATGCTCCATGTTTTCAGCTTTTCTGCAAGACATTGGCAACAAGGGATCGATGGGGCTGCCAAGATCCAGAAAGACATCAGAGCAGGGCCCCAGGGCCTTCTTGCTTTCCTCCTCCTGTCTTTCCCTGGGCAATGAAATCAGCCCGCAACTGGCATGCAGTGGTCTGCTCAGAAGCCCGCAGCATTGCCCTTCTCTGATCTGTTTCACAGATTGCCCCTCTCCATGGCAGCCTTTAGGGAGCGGCCCTTCGGAGACGCCTTCCTGCCCTGCCCAGACCCACCCGCCCTTCACAATGTAGGGCTGCCAAGGATTCTCCTCTCCAAAGGCTGCTCTGACCGGCTGGAAGTGAAGCACAGCCTGAAGCTAATTAGTCCATGGAGAGGGCAGGTCCCCTCCAGGGGCCAGTGTCTGCCAGGTCCCCTGCAAGGCCGGCAACTGCGTCTTTGGGCCGCTCCGTCCGCTGACCACAGGCAGCCTGCACTGACAATGGGCACACGGGGCTGACTCCTACACTGAGAATCATTGAATGCTGCCTCCTGTCTGATGCCGAGAGACATTCTCAGGCCCTCTCAGCATCCCAGCTTAAATGCCAAACTTCAGAACCCATTGGCCAGGGCTCGCTGGCTTGCCTGAAGCAGCACTAGGTCACGGCAGGCACACAGCCGCCCAGCATCTTCAGCCACGAGCACCAAGGGCTGCTCCAAAACTGGAAGCCTGGCCCTGCACCAAAGGCAGTGCCATGCTCAGCTGCCACTCACCGGCTCTGCAAGTTCAGGCTGTGCAGGGAAAGCAGCTGGAGGCTTGATGCTCCTTTGCTCCTCTTCAGCCTCTTCCTCAATGCCAGAGGCAGCCAGAGGAGCTGCTGACCCTGCTGTTGAGGCCTGCAGACAGTCAGAAGTGAGAGAGATGGGCAAAAGGCGATCCCTCAGGAGCTGCTTTCTGTTGAGCTGGGAAAGGACCCAGAAGAAGGGGAAATGGAAGACTTTGATACAAGTGGGACTCTGAGTCATGAAAAGCCCAGGAAGTTGGCTGAATGAGGTGCTACTCCCATCTTGCTGTGCATTTGAGCTTCCCTGCTGCCTAGAAGCAGCAAGATGCCTTGGAGCTGTCCCATTTGCCTTTCATCTCTTGAAAGGCTCTTCCCTGCAAAATCAGCAAACAGCCAGTGCTCCCTTTGCTACTGCTGATGCCACGGGGCACTTGGCCTTTCTTTCAGCCTCCCACGCTGGCACTCCACACTGGACTGCAAGAGGCCAAGCTGGCAGAATTGCCGCCCCATTGTCACACGCCAGCAACGTCACAGCTTCCTTTGCCACTCACCAAAGGCCAGGCTTGCCTCCATCCGCGTGTCAGGTGACCTGCAGCCAGCAAGGGAAAAGGAACCAGAGGCCCTTAGAAAAGTGCCTGTGCTGGCCACTCCCGCAGCACAAGGCAGTCCCAACACAGAGCATTTCCCTTTCCCAACATGCCTCCCGGAGCAACAGCTCTTTCCCACAGCAGGCAAGAGAACAACAAGGACGCTAGAGTAGGCTCTGTCTACATTTGGGCCTCTTTTGCCAAGAGAGAAATAGAAAGACGCTGCTGGAAATGCCCCTTGCTCTTCAACACTCTCAGCTTCCCTTGTGCCCAACAGCTCAAGCAGCATTTTCCTCTTCTCTTTCTTCTCTTTCTTTTTCTTTTTAGATGTAGATTCTTTTAAATGGCATGCCCTAATTCCCATGCCTTGGCTGAAGATGGTAGCTCAGCAAAGCTTCCACAAAGGACCCTTTCCCTGTGGCAGCTCCCTGCTGAAGCAGCCCAGGAACAGCTGCTGGGCTCAGCAGCAAACCCTCCCTGCACTGGACTTTGTGCTGCATCGCCAAGGGAATCGCAGTCTTGGCACACCATCAAAGGATCAAGTCACGCAGCCAAGGCCTCTAAGGGGCAGAATTGGGAGCGAAAGGTGCTTTCCTTCGCTCCTGGAGAGAGCCACCGAGTTGCTAGCAGTACTTCTGAGCATCTCCCCTCCGAGTCTGCAATTAGCAGCTTGTCTTGCTTGAAGCAGCAAGAGGAGGAAATGACAGGCTCCAGTGCCGCGCACTCTCTCGGGGAGGGAAGGCAACCGCTGCAGGTTGCGGGGCAAATACTCTGCACCCGCCCCCCAGTACACAGATGCCCCCTTTTTAGCTGATGCTGCTGGCAGGACATTGACCAAAGCGGTGGCATCTTCATGGCCATTGTGTTCCCAAATAAACTCGGTCACTGCTGCGGCATAAAGAGCAGAGTGAAGCAAAAGCCGGGTGATGCCAGCCCCAGGAGAAACCTTTACTTACGAGTCAGCTGGGTCAGGTAGTAGCCAGAATAGACAACAGAAAAGACCGTGCAAACCGCGGCACAGACCTGCCCGATCATTTTGGCAGCGCTGTGCGGGTTTGCACACTGAATGCCAGCCAAGGCAAAGCCCAGACTCCTCTCGGGGTGCAGGCCGTCTGCTGAGAACTCCTTGAGCACAAGGATCCTCCTGCAGGGAGCGAGCAGAAGAGCCGCTCTGGACAAGCAGGCCTTGCGTGCACCGGGGCAACGCTGTGCTGACAGCACTGTGACGTGGCACCGCTCCCCTGACCTCACAATAGCAGCTGTTCTATGGCTTCCTTGTGCCCAGCAAGGCAACCTTCTGTACAGCTGATGCGAAAGAAAAGCCTGGGAAGTTCTCCTCACTCATAAAGCAGCAGAAAATGTCCTCCCAGTCCATAAGGCAGTGCTCAAGGCGTCCCAGGGGAACTCAGAAAATGGGCCAACCCAAGCGGCATCCAAGGAATCCAAGCAAACGCGCCTTTTGGTCCCAAAAGCTTTGACTGAAAGCAAAAGTCTGCTTCTTCTAGGTGGCATGGGAGCTGGTTCTGAAAAGTCTCACTTCTTCAATGACATTTAGGGGGAAAAAGAAGCAAAGATAATAAAGTTCCAGGAGTATTTTAGGCTGCAGTCACTTCTCGAGCACGCGGGTGCGTGCTGACCTATGGAGGGGCTTGACAGCTGGCCTGCAAGCAAAGCTGAGTTCATAGAAGACATCCCAATTGATGGGTTTTGAGTGTATCCATAGCAAGGAAGAAGACAAGGCCGTCAGCATGGAAACCGATTAGTAAAGAGAGATGAAATTTTCGTAAGCTAGACTAGTGCCTAAGTAGATGTGTATACTTGCCTTATAAATTTCTGTAAAACTTTTGCCAATTCTATTGACGTTAATTGCTTTGCACCAATGGATATAAGAAGTTCTTGTGGTGTAGTCAGTGACTTAAGATCACGCTTTGTTAAGAGTGTAGAAGCTGGAGAACACGCAGAATAAAGAAAACTTTTTTCTTCTTGGACCCTGATCACGTGTGTATGTCACGTCCGGCCTAATGGTGACAGTTCCCCATCTCTGGGTCAAGAGACAAGTATTGTCTGACAGGTAGCTTGTCAACAAACTGGGAAAGAATTGAGTACCTGGGCATGCAGATTTCTGAAGGGAGGAAAGAAAAGTGTTGACAAGAATAAGCCTGAGTTTTAAACGCCTGAAAGAGTCAAAAATAACACGTTGTGGGATATTGTGCCAGATGTTCCACAGAGTTAAAACCAACCACAACTCATTAGTATCTGGACTTCCTTGCCCACTATGCTTAGAAATGTTGCTTGAAGGCACTTTGTATCTAAAAAATCCAGTTCCTGTAGATGACTGTAGACGTAGATCAAAATCCTACCAAAAACTCCGTGTCAAAACGAGCAAGAGTGAGACTTTTGTCCTTGGCAGTAGCTTCCAGGTGCTCCTGGACATCGCCAGGCCTAGACACAACGATGTGTATTCGGCGGAGGGAGAGAAGCCTTATGCTTAGCTCTAACTGTGACCTTTGCTAGCAGATCTTACTAGCAGGTAAGAAATTCCATTTGTTCTGCTCTTAGCCAGAGCCAAGATGGGAATCCAAGTCTAGATCACAGGAGAAGATCACAGGAGCCTCAGCTTTTCCAGAGGAGGAAAAATACAAAGGCTAGTAAATTTGCCCTGGGTTGACAGGGGTTTTTTACAGATCCATAGACAAGTGATGAAGCTTAAAAGATGACAGCAGAGGAAAATCAACAGATATGCTGAAACTGAGTGAAGAGGAAGGAGACTTCAAATTAACTGAAAAGCTGCACCGAAAGCCTCTCTACTTTTTGCAGTTGCTTCAAGTTTAAAATGACAAACTCTAGCAGCACTTCCAACTTATTGTTCTTAATTCTAGATTAAAGACAATCAAAACTGTGTACTCCTGCTTAGAGTATGAAGTAAAGCACAGAAAGGCATTAGAGTAAGAAAAGTTGTGTTTAGAAGGCTGAGGCAGCCTTAGGGCTAGGAGGAATGGGGAGGCGTGGAAATCAGGCCTGTGGGCACCAGTCAAGGAGCATCCAGTCCCTGAGCGGTCCCTCACAGAGGGTATCCCAGCAGATGGAGTCCAAATGGAGCCACAGCTCGGTGGGAAAAGTGCCGGGCTGCTGAGCCGTGCTTAGCAGGGGCTCCTGCATCAAATTGCTCCCTGACAGGTGCGGTATGCTGTGTGTGTGTGCCCAACAGCTGGCAAGAGCAGGCTGGCCCAGATGTGGGAAAAGGCCAAGGAGGCAGCAGAGTGGGAATGGGGCTGTGCAGGAGGCCTGGTGGTTGCACACAGCCGTGGGGGATCAGGCTGGCCCAGATGGTCCCTGGGGCTCTGGGCTGAAAAGGGGGGAAAAGAGAAGCAGGGAGGAAGGGCCAGATGCCGCTATGAGAATGCCATTCCATCCCATAGGTGACATAGTGAGAGGAGGCTGGGAACAAAATGGTCATTCCTGCTGATCACCCTGACATCTTCACGACAAGAGGCCCAGAAAGGAGTGCACATCTGCCTCCTGGTGTTGTCCTGAATGTGAGCTCATTACCTGGCGTTCATTACCCGCAAGTCTGGCAGCTTCCCGCGGGCATTCCACGCTTCAGGCAAGCAAAGCTGCTTACCTCACTATGTTCTTTGGGCCTCTGAAGGGGACCGTCCACTTAGCTACAGCCTGGCAAGGAAGGGAGTCTTACAACACTCTGGATATTTTAGACTTTTATTCTCACTCGGCCTGAAACAAAGTATCCCCTCGCTACTTCTCCATCTTCATCCTTCTGTCCTGCAGGTGGCCTGTTCAGGCTGACAGCTTGGAGCGCCTGCAGGCTCCAGTTCGGCTGCAGCGCAGCTTTTCCTCTCACAGCTTAATTCTTATTATGACAATTCTTTCATTTCTACTTCAAAGATACCTCAGAGCTTGCCTAAATTAACAACACTCTATTCTAAGCTAAACAATCCTCTATTATCTAAGATATCTACGTTCCATAGCCCTTAAATGGTGATCCCTATATATCCTAGTTCTTTTAAACTTTCATCTCTTGGAGAAAGAAAAAACAACTCAGCTTTAAATTGAACCTAGCACACACCTAACCAAACCTAACCTAACCTAACCTACCCTAACCTAACCTAACCTAACCTAACCTAACCTAACCTAACCTTACCTTACCTAACCTAACCTAACCTAACCTAACCTACCCTAACCTAACCTAACCTAACCTAACCTAACCTAACCTAACCTAACCTAACCTTACCTTACCTTACCTAACCTAACCAAACACCTAAACTGAGCAAATACGAAAAAAAATCACATTTCCTATCTATGGCACAGCTCCTCTTAATACTCAGGGGATGGCTGGAGCTCTGCCTAAAGATGACACATCCCCTTTTCCCTCCTCTGGGCTGGCGGAGCATAAGGGCCTCCTCAGGCGCAGGTGTCTCCTCTCCAGTCTTCCTGCACTTGCTTGGCTGAGATGATCAGAGCAGCCAGGCTGGAGGCAGGATCGCCTGAGGTCACAAAGGGATGCTGCCCAGAGGAAAAAAGAACAAAGAAAGGAACTCTTACTTTCCAGAATCCCATCCTCACGGGCTCAAGCAGGATTCCCTGGCTACCAGGAAGACACACAAAGAGCACCGAGGGCAGCATGTCCCCCTGCGCCTTGCTGTGCTGGGAGCTGCCTGCGCCACGTGGCCCACACTCTTCCTCATGCCTTCATGCAGGTGTCCTCAGCTGCCAGGGCTTTTTGCCCCTTTGCTTTTTCTTATCTGCAGGAGCTCCTGGGCAGACCAGCGCCTGTCCTCGTCAGCCTGCAGGCAGCAGCGGAGGAAGTCGCGCAGGAGAGCCGAGTGGTGCCTGGGGTTCTGCAGTTTTGGGGGCCCGTTCCTTTCTATCAGTTCAAAAACCTACAGCACACGGATGCAAGAGGACACTGCACCTGCTCCTTTGCTAGCCACAGCAGCTCTCTCCACACAGAGCCCTCTTGCTAAGCTGCACCTTACCCTGAGACGGGCTTCCCGCTCGTAAGGAGCTTCCCCTTCCACCATTTCCAGCCCCATGATGCCCAGGGACCAGATGTCCACTTTGGGGCCGTAGGCTTCTCCTCTCACCACCTCCGGCGCCATCCAGCTGGGAGTGCCGACGCTGGAGCTGCGCTTGCTGCGCTCAGGGCTGAGCTGAGCACAGAGGCCAAAGTCACCTGAGGCCAAAAACAAAGCCTGTCAAAGCCAGCTCCCACTGGCAAAGCGGCCAAAACCATTGCCCACTCCAAGCCTGACCAGGCCTTGCTGAATCTAGCTGAAAAAGCAGCTGAGCTCTCCTTCCACGTGCCTGGAGCCAGGCAAATAATGCATCGGCCACATCCACAACACCCTCACCATTCACGCACTGGCCAAGCGGCGCTTCTGCCCCAGTGGCAGTCACCGAAATGCAAGCGCACGGCAGGTGCTGGAAATGCTGCAGCCCAGCAGGGATACCCACCCAACTTGACAGATCCATCCATGCCCACAAGGACGTTGTTGCTTTTGATGTCTCTGTGGATGACTTGGCGGGAATGAAGGAAATGCAGTCCTTGCAGGCACTGAGAGAGAAAAAGGAGGGAGGGAAAGTTAACGTACAGGATCGGATTTCATCCCACCTGAAAGGAAAGAGCTCGACGGGACTGACGGCTTTCTCAGGGAATTGTGAGCGAGGGCGCAGCATCATGGTGCTGTCACGAAGAAGAGCTTGCTGCTTCAACACTCTTGGAAGTTTTTTCTCGATTTCCAAGCAAAGGCATCCAAGCTCCCAAAAGTTCCGCCGGCCTTGGGTAGGAAGCGCGTCACCTTTGGCTGGGAGGCGGCACGGCAAATATTTTTGGGGAAGCCTAGTGGCAGCAGAGGAGGAAGCAGCACCTAAGAGCTGTTCCAGAATCCGTCGCCATGAGGGCTGCAATGCTATCCTTTGCAGCTGAGGACGGCTCTTTGCCCTTAGCTTGAAATTCTGCCACCTGCATGGCAAGGAATATAGGACAGACAGACAGGCTCCAGGCAAACATTCCCAGGCAAAGCTGAGAAGAGGAAGCAAGTGAAACCAAGCGAGTGAGCCAGCACCAGCGCCAGAGGACACACAGGATGGAAGAGTGCAAGAACAGAGCCTGAGGAGTGCGGGCACAGCGGCAGGCAGTTCACTTCCCATGCTCGCTCTTCTCCTATGTGTGTGGTGAGAAGAGCAGCAGCAGCAGCAGCAGCAAAAGAAAGGTGAGAGCAAGAAATCCCAGCTGTCCTTAACCTCCAGCTGGCAAGCAGCATCCTGGGCAGGCTTGGGGAAGCACAAGCGGGATCCCTCACCTCCCGACAGACAGCGCCTATCTGTCCTTCCTCCGGGTACACCGCGCTGAGCACATCAAACAAGGTGCCGCCGTCCATGAACTCCATGGCCAGCCAGAGCTCCGCATCCACCAGGTAGCTGAAAGAAGAAAACCACGGCATGGAGAGACAGCAATGGGCACAGCCTCAGTCAGCCAGGGGCCCGAGCCAGGTTTTTGCAACTGCTCTCCAAGCTACGTGTGCCACAAGAGATTCATGATCACCAGCTCCAACTCCTCCCACGCTCTGGAGACCAGCAGAGAAATCACCACCAGCTCCCTTCTCTGCCAGGGACCAAAGGGCATCGTCTCTTCGGGCTTGCACTAGCTAAAGCTACATTGACACGAGAATAGGCCAACCTGTCTAAGTAGGTAACGATATTGGGACTCCTGTTGTCCCTCATGGCCAGGATTTCATTGGCAGCCAGCTCCTCGGACATCTCCTCCTCAAGCGACATGATCTTGATTGCCACCTGAAATGACATTGGCCACCGTTTACCTTGAGAAGACGCCCCCTGCTCGAGATCACAAGCAGCACGGAGCGAGTGCTGCTGCAATGAGGCAGCGGGCTGGGCCAAAGTGCCTTGTCACTCGACAGCAGAGCTTAGCAGAAGCACCAAAGGCCATCCCAAATGCATTCTGCCTCCTGAGCCTAGAGTGTACTTCAGAGGAACAGCCTCTGCTGCAGACATGGAGCTGCCACCCAAACCTCCAGGCAGGGCTCACAGCAGCGGGGAAAGCGCTCCGGAGCTGCAAAATGGCATGGGGCTGTTGGCACTTTACCTGTTGTCCGCTGCTGGTGTCAAGGGCTTTATAAACAGCTCCAAAGCCCCTGGAAAGACAAAAGCAGCAGAAAGAGCCCTTTATCCCTTGGCACTGAAATCAAGCCTAGGCAGCAGATCTCCCCAGGCTGCCTGCACGCCTTCCTTAGAAAACGCCTGGCTGCGGCGTCTCTTCGGCCAGCAGCACGTCGGCCCGTGAGCCCTCT